>NW_022264709.1:0-24326 GCF_002021735.2 Oncorhynchus kisutch
GAGTACTTGATTAGACCCATACAATCCGCTTAGATCAGTGATTATCTCACAGCAGTGAGGAAGGAAGCATTTTACAGGCTAAGTATTCCAACAGGACACGGGTACAACAGCCTAGGTCTATATTCATTCCGCCCACTGTGACTTGGTTGGTTCATGGTCATGACGTAACTTGCTCTCAACAACAGAGATCTCCTGTATGAGTGAGATGCTTTGGTCCCCTTATCCTTAAGCCATTGTGTAGTCAGCTTTTACGCGTGGAATAACAGGATGCCCAAGCATCTATGGTTTTCTTGTGTCACGTTATATCTAATGATCTATGCTATTTAAGGCATGGCCTGTTGCTGGGAATTTTTCCTACAATTCCTCTCTCTCGCTCTTTATGGATAGACTGGGTGTCTACAGAGGCAGGTCTACACGGGTCTTAAGTTATTTTAACCCTCTCTCCGCCACACATTAGTAAATTAGCATCGAACCACCCAACCATCCAACCACACGACTCCGCTGTCTGCCATAGCAACCAGACCCCCTCCTGCCTAGCAACAGAGCCCTCGTGAAGTTTTTGGATGGTGTTACACCCCTGCTGAGTGCTGACTGACATCGCCTCTTCTGATCGTAAAGCTTTTGAATAGCCGACTACTCATTGTACCAGCTCCCCCACATCAGAGGAAGTGGGATCACCTGTTACTCCACGTCCCTGTGGGGCTTATTTATTCTGACTGTGATTAGAGGGGAGGATTGAAGCCCTGTCAGGCTGAGAGACAGGTTAGTCTGGAGACCATGGAGTGAGAGAGCATGTCCAAGAGAGGCAGGCGGGCGTGGCCAGGCGGTCACTCATTTGTCTGTCTGTGTCGTTGATCGTGTCCATCTCCCTCCCCTCTCCCTTCCACTTTTATCCATCTCCCTCCCTCTTCCTTCCACTTTCTATCCATCTCCCTCCCCTCTCCCTTCCACTTTCTATCCATCTCCCTCCCCTCTCCTTTCCACTTTCTATCCATCTATCACTCTATAACATCACTCTATAACATCTCTCTATAACATCATTCTATAACATCTCTCTATAACATCACTCTATAACATCATTCTATAAACATCTCTCTATAACATCACTCTATAACATCTCTCTATAACATCATTCTATAACATCTCTCTATAACATCACTCTATAACATAATTCTATAACATCTCTCTATAACATCACTCTATAACATCTCTCTATAACATCATTCTATAACATCTCTCTATACATCACTCTATAACATCTCTGTATAAATCTCTCTATAACATCACGCTATAACATCACTCTATAACATCTCTCTATAACATCACTCTATAAATCTCTCTATAACATCTCTCTATAACATCTCTCTATAACATCACTCTATAACATCACTCTATAACATCTCTCTATAACATCTCTCTATACAATCTCTCTATAACATCACTCTATAACATCTCTCTATAACATCACTCTATAACATCTCTCTATAACATCACTCTAAACATCTCTCTATAACATCACTCTAACATCACTCTATAACATCTCTCTATAACATCACTCTATAACATCTCTCTATAACATTCTCTCTATAACATCTCTCTATAACATCACTCTATACATCTCTCTATAACATCACTCTATAACATCTCTCTATAACATCACTCTATAACATCTCTCTATACATCACTCTATAACATCTCTCTATAACATCCTCTCTAAACATCACTCTATAACATCACTCTATAACAACACTCTATAACATCACTGTCACGACTGTCTTCGGGTGAAAGAGAGGAGGACCAAAATGCAGCGTGATGGTAATCCATGATAATGGGATACTTAAACAACGAACAAAACAATAAACCGACAAAAATCAACGAAGCCGAAACAGTCCCGTAACGTGAACACTAACACATAGGAACACTGGTAACAGGAACCATCACCCACAAAATACCCAAAGAATATGGCTGCCTAAATATGGTTCCCAATCAGAGACAACGATAGACAGCTGCCTCTAATTGAGAACCAATCTAGGCAACCATAGACTTACAAAAACACCTAGATAGGAAACACCCCCATAAACATACAAAACCCGTAGAGAAGACAAAAACACATACATCACCCTTTGTCACACCTGACCTAACCAAAATAACAAAGAAAACAAAGAATACTAAGGTCAGGGTGTGACAATCACTTTATAACGTCACTATATTACGTCCACGCAAACTGTCATAGATATGCACAGGGCTATTGCCTGTAATGCCTAAGCATGCATGAACAGTATGGTATGTTGAGCTGAGCTCTATAGTATGTGTGCACAGCGGAACGGACGCTTGTTAGCGGTAGCAGGAAATTGACCACACACTAGCAGACTGATAATTCACTGTGGGTGTTTTGCGGTGGAGTTTGTTGCTCATGACAGAATGAGAGGAGCAGCTGAGAGCTGTTGATGTTACGTCACCAAGCTTTCACTGTTGTCATGGATAAGAGGCCTGATGACCAGAGAGAGTGAAAGAATCAAATCAAATCAAATCAAATTTTATTTGTCACATACACATGGTTAATGCGAGTGTAGCGAAATGCTTGTGCTTCTAGTTCCGACAATGCAGTAATAACCAACAAGTAATCTAACTAACAATTTCAAAACTACTGTCTTAAACACACAAGTGTAAGGGGATAAAGAATATGTACATAAAGATATATGAATGAGTGATGGTACAGAGCGGCATAGGCAAGATACAGTGGATGGTATCGAGTACAGTATATACATATGAGATGAGCATGTAAACAAAGTGGCATAGTTAAAGTGGCTAGTGATACATGTATTACATAAAGATGCAGCAGTAGATGATATAGAGTACAGTATATATACGTATACATATGAGATGAATAATGTAGGGTATGTAAACAAAGTGTCCATAGTTTTAAAGTGGCTAGTGATACATGTATTACATAAAGATGCCAGTAGATGATATAGAGTACAGTGTATACGTATACATATGAGATGAATCATGTAGGGTATGTAAACATTATATTAGGTAGCATTGTTTAAAGTGGCTAGTGATATATTTTACATAATTTCCCATTCAAATTCCCATTATTAAAGTGGCTGGAGTTGAGTCAGTGTGTTGGCAGCAAGCCATTCAATGTTAGTGGTGGCTGTTTAAACAGTCTGATGGCCTTGAGATAGAAGCTGTTTTTCAGTCCTTCTCGGTCCCAGCTTGATGCACCTGTACTGACCTCGCCTTCTGGATGATAGCGGGGTGAACAGGCAGTGGCTCGGGTGGTTGTTGTTCCTTGATGATCTTTATGGCCTTCCTGTAACATCGGGTGGTGTAGGTGTCCTGGAGGGCAGGTAGTTTGCCGGTGATGCGTTGTGCAGACCTCACTACCCTCTGAGAGCCTTACGGTGTGGGCGGAGCAGTTGCCGTACCAGGCGTGATACAGCACGCAGGATGCTTCGATTGTGCATCTGTAGAAGTTTGTGAGGCATTTTGGGTGACAAGCCAAATTTCTTCAGCCTCCTGAGGTTGAAGAGGCGCTGCTGCGCCTTCTTCACGATGCTGTCTGATATGTGGTGGACCAACTCAGTTTGTCTGTGATGTGTACGCCGAGGAACTAAAACTTGCTAGCGAGTAAGAGACAGTAAGAGAGAGACAGAGAGAGAGAGACCAGTGAGAGTGAGACAGTGAGAGAGAGGACAGTGAGAGCGAGAGGGAGTGACAGTAAGAGAGAGACAGAGAGAAAGAGACAGAGGGAGAGAGAGAGTGAGAGAGAGACAGAGAGACAGTGAGAGTGAGACAGTGAGAGGAGAGGGAGTGACAGTGAGAGAGAGAAAGTGAGAGAGAGAGAGAGAGAGAGAGAGAGAGAGAGAGGAGAGGAGACAGTGAGCGAGACAGTGAGCGAGTAAGACAGACAGACAGACAGGAAAGATATTTCACAGCAGTTTAGATGGTACAATGATTCAACTACACTATACATTGCTTGTTTTGTCACCATAAACTGAAATTATGCAAACTATTCATATTTTATCAACCAGGAAATGGCAGATCAATTTATGCATAGTGCATCTTTAAAGTTACTTTAATGTAACATGGACTTTCCTTCCCTTTGCAGGGCCTCATTGTTCCATACCACTCCTATTGGAAAATAAATCCCAACATTACTTAACCATCCAACTGATCCCACTTTATGGCCACTGGTGCCTTTACTGCCTTCCTCAATCCCTCCTCATTTGATGGGTTTCAATTGTGGCAATATTCCCAGGCAGGCAGGGGACTTTAATTCAAACTGAATGGAGCTTGTTGTTTAAAGATGACGAGCTCTTTGGGGTTGTTACAGTGTGCCTCATTTTATTGGAACCTGTGGTAAGAGTTTCTGTCGGGGGAGCGAGGCTAGAGGAGAAAGCTGCACGGTTTAGGGAGAGGGCGAGGGGTGGTGTGTGTATGTCAGTGTCGGCGGGTGGGGTTGTGGGTGTGTGTGTGTGTGTGTATTGAAGGTTTCTGGAAGGGGGTCTCTAAAAGTGGGGGTAGGTGGGTTAGGCACCTGGGGTGGTCTGCTGTGTGTGTGTCTGTGTGTCTGGGTCTGTGTTTGTGTTTGTTAAATGAAACCCAGACCTGTCAGTCTGTATTTGGGGTGGATGTGTGGTGACGGGTCGAACATAGGCCCTGCGGTTTTGGGGTTAAACGCTATGGTTGGTCTTCACTCCTCACTACGAGACCACAGGCAAGTCAGTTCGCACACACACACGCACACACACACACACACACACACGCACGCACGCACGCACGCACGCACACACACACACACACACACACACACACACACACACACACACAACACACAACACACACACACCACATACACACACAACACACACCACACACACCACCACACACACACACGCACGCACACACGCACACACACAGGTTCCCCTTAAACTTCTACTCATCTGTCACATACAGTGAGTTAGTAGTTGTTAGTTAGCGACCGTGAGTTTCATCGTTGTAATGAACCGTGTGCGGTTGCAGACAAGATTTGCTTAGAATTCCATGGCATAATTACAGTATGAAGAATACAATTGAACAAGCTGAATAAAATATCAATATTTTCTCCAAACGATTTGTTTGAGCGGGTTAACAAAGAAATAGGTAGTACTATATGCTGAATTTAAAGTTATTAATGTAACTTTAGTTGTTCTACAAACGTTGGGGCTATATGCTTAGATGTTTAATACATTGTAAGGCTGCATGATGAGACTAATGTTGATTGTCACTTGAAAGGCAGGAGCTCTGCTTTGTTTTTTTGCTCAGGCTGTACACACTCCAATAGTCTCTCATTCACAATTTGACAAGCCTATAATGCCTCGAATTTCACGGCGGCATCCCCTTTATGGCCGTAATGCACCTCAAAAAATACATGTCTTTTGCGGTCGGTAGCGCTGCATTGTGCCCTTCTCCCTGAGTGTGCTGCTAAATCCCAAGAGTCTCTCACTCACACAGCTCTCCATCACCTGATCAGGTCTTTCTCACAGGCTACAAGTGAAGGACAGACACACAGAGCGCAACTGCGCATCTTGAAGATATTGGAAGAACTGTCCACATTTACTTTTCGTCAGCCTACAAGATGAGTAGGCCTAACGAACAGCAAAAGCACTAGCCTATGTCAATCTACTATCCCCCATAGTACAAAAGTCCACCTATTCTGTGCGAGAAATTTTATTCCAAACATAGTCTGGGACAGTTGTGGGATGCGATAGAACTCAAATTAATACAACCACTAGCATCAAAAAAACTTTTTTTTCCAATGTGGCTGACGCAACAGATCAGAACATTTAACTTAAAATGTTGATAAACGATTAGGCTATTTCATCACATTATAAGCCACAGCAATGCGCACACGGCAGTTAGACTATAAGTGCAAATGTTCCATTAATGGGAAAACATCATTATCAAAAGTGACCTCAAATGCAAGTATACATGTAATGCTTTTATTATAAAGGTGCCTTTTTATGGTGAAACTGGAAACTCTGGCGCTGCTTATTTTGGCTCTGCCAGTTCGGCTCTACACCCCTTGTAAAGCAGATTAATGTGCTGCATTTTAAGAAGTTATTATGTTTGATTTAGAATAGACCATTATCATGCACCTGTACAGTGGTGGAAAAAGTACTCGATTGTCAAAAGTAAGATATGTTGATAGAAATAGAAATAACTCAAGTAAAGTGAAAGTCACCAGTAAATACTACTTGAGTAAAAATCTAAAAATATTTGGTTTTAAATATACTCAAGTATCAAAATTAAATGTAATTGATAAAATGTACTTAAGTGTCAAAAATAAAAGTATAAATCATTTCAAATTCCTTATATTAAGCAAACCAGACGGCAACCATTTTCTTTTTTTTTAAAATGATTGACGGATAGCCAGGGGCACACTCCCACACTCAGACATAATTTACAAACAATGTGTTTGTGTTTAGTGAATCTGACAGATCAGGTAATAGGACCAGGAATGTTCTCTTGATAAGTGTGTGAATTGGACCATTTTCCTGTCCTGCTAAGCATTCAAAATGTAAAAAGTACTTTGGGTGTCAGGGGAAATGTACGGAGTAAAAAGTAATTATTTTCTACAGGAATGTAGTGAAGTAAAAGTAAAAGTTGTCCAAAAATGTAAATTGTAAAAGTACAGATACCAACACAAATACTTAAGTAGTACTTGAAAGTATTTTTACTTAAGTACTTTACACCACTGCACCTGTATCGAAATGGGTAGCGGGGAATAAAAGTAATCTATGCGCTTAAATAGCAAATGGAGGACACTTTTCCTCATGGTTTGTTTTCATTCCAGCCAGGTAGGCTCTACTCCTGTTGTAAATATAAGCAATGTGCTTAATATTAGGAAGTTGAGAAATAAATATAGTAGTCCTAAAGCTGATGGGATCCTCTTTTTAATAGAGGCCATTTTCTCCCGCAATTGCATAGTCTATAGAAATGTAGCACAACATGAGCTCATGGCCTCTCATAAAGTGTTTTGATTAGATTTTTCGAAACATTTGCATTGATGTCAGAGTGATTAGAAGGAGAATAGAGTGGTGAGTACCAGGCAGTTAGCAAGTTTGGTAGGTTACTAATGACCAGCAGCAGCATAGCTTGGAGAAGCCTAATTATCGTGACTGAACAGTCATGTGGAATTTGACTGGCTTCGTGACTCGTGACCCGCGTGTGGCGGTAATACGGTCACCGCAACAGCCCGCCCTAGTAAAATGCCAACCTAGAAACGTCCCTGTCCCCCCCATCTCTCTCGCTCTCTCCCTCTCTCTCCCTCTCACTCTCTCGTTCTCCCCCTTCTCTTCTCCCTCTCACTTTCTCTTCCATCCTTCACCAACCCTCTTTTTGTCTTTCTCTCCCTCTCTTTCCTGTCCCTGTCTCCATCCCTGGCATGTATGTTAGGTAGTATTCATCCTGCTTCTTCTAACTGCTCCCCTGTGTATTAAGGACAGTGTATTCAGGGGCCTGTCACTGTCTTGCTACATTCTCTCTTCCCACAGTCACCGTACCCCTACAGTCATTGGCTAGCAGTGGTAGCAATGACCTTTGCCACCCCACTGTTATAGGTCGGTATTCGTGTGTGTGTGTATCTGTGTGTGTGTGTGTGTGTATGTGTGTGTGTGTGTGTGGTGTGTCCGTGTGTGTGTGTCCATGTGTCTTTGTGTGTCTGTGTGTGTCCGTGTGTGTGTGAGCATGTCCATGTGTCTTTGTGTGTCTGTGTGTGTGTATATGTCTGTGTGTGTGTCTGTGTGTGTGTGTATGTCTGTGTGTGTGTCTGTGTGTGTGTCTGTGTGTGTATGCGTGTGTCCGTGTGTGTGTGTGAGTGTGTCCATGTGTCTTTGTGTGTCTGTGTGTGTGTTCCCTACATAGTGGCGCTACTTTGTTTGGGACACAGTCTTGGAATACCCCAGAGGTTAACACCTCAGCCTGTTTCAACTAGCCCTGGTAACAGAATGGTGACAAATACACAGAGACACACAGTTCAGATGCACCCACACAATGCACTGTGCATAAACCCAATGTCCCATATTCACTCACATAGGAAATAAATGAACTTTCAGCATTTACGCTGTGATTGTATGTGTGTGTGTGTTCGTGTGCATTCATGTTCTTGCATATCTTTTTATGATTGAGCATTTATTTTACCATCCACCCAGATCAAATGTTTCAGGCTTGTTTTGTCCTCATGCAAATCCCATCAGAACAATAGAGTTTATTCAAGCAGAACCCTTATGTTGGTGTATGATGGCATTCTAGTTAAAAATAGACCCTGAAACAAGTCACTGGTCTCAGATCCTATTGGAGACCATGGACATTGCCTACAGTCCTGGTTTTGGAATGGAGGAGAGAGGGAGAAAGGGGGAGGGAGTGAGGTAGGGAGGCAATAGTCACTAGGCTATAGTTAGATTAGGATTAGGTGTGCTAAAATGTTGAGATGGGCTACCGGACCACGACCATTAGAAAACCAAGGAACACCAAACAGTAGTATGTAAACCGTATATGCCGCTTCTGTGTGCATGAGTTTTTATTTATTCATGCATGGTATGACTACATCACAGGAGGTTGGTGGTGCCTTAATTGAGGAGGAGGGCTAATGGTAATGGCTGGAGCAGAATTATTGGAATGGTATCAAATATATCAAACACATGGTTTCCATGTTTCCATGTGTTTGATGCCATTCCATTCGCTCCTTTCCAGACATTATTATGAGCCATCCTCCCCTCAGCAGCCTCCACTGGCCTACATGTATAATAACATAGAGACCCCAAAGAAAATCAGGGGAGGAAAATAGGTTTATTCAAAGAGGATAAATCATGCTGGGAAGTAGATGGTAGGTGGTCACTTCTTCTCTGTCCTCAGTTATTCTCTCCTGTGATTCTCTCCTGTGATTCTCTCCTGTGATTCTCTCCACAGAACAAAGAGACAGGATGTAGTTTTATAACCAGCCCTAGCCTGTGGTTGACCTATTAGAATTTCTTGTAATAAAACTGGGCCAATGGCCAAATAACAAGTATCCTATTTCAGATTCAATGTATAATCAATTTGGACCAATGAGAACTTGCCATGTAGCTTGAGTCCCGGACTGAAATTCCTCCCATGTCTCTGACCCATTGATATGACAGAAAAAACACTATTTCCATTGATCATTCGTACTCTATTGACCTCTCGTCCTCTGCGTTGTGTATTTATCTTCAAAATATTCTACATGGGTGAATGAGCATGTTGTGTGTTTATAGGCTTATGCATGCGAATATGTCATATTATGAGACAGCTTCTTTCTCTTATAGAATACTCAGTGTGTGTGTCTGTATCAGTGTGTGTCTGTATCAGTGTGTGTGGCTGTATCAGAGTGTCTGTATCAGGGTGTGTCTGTATCAGTGTGTGTGTGTGTCTGTATCAGGGTGTGTGTGTGACAGGTTAAGGAAATATTCATAGCCTGTTATAAATTGAAAAGTATTAGTAAGTTCAGAGTATGTGAGGATCTTAAAACATCTAAGGTTAAAAGATGCATTCAGTATTAGTTGATAGAGATTGATAACATTCATATAATTGTGGTAAGTTAAATGTCAAAGGGTACGAATTGTGAGAGTAATGTGTAAATGTTATATTGATTACTTGATTTTGTAGTGCCTAAAAGTGTTAATCTGTGATCTACGAAATGCTCTTAATCTATGAGCCGGAGATCGATTGCTCTGGTCTCCACCCATATTCCTGGGAAAATCGCGGTCTTTTTCTCATTGAACTAAACGTTGAATTGAGAATACAACACCGTATCACTGTCGTGATTATTTCTCCCCTGTTTTCAGGTACTTATTGATGATAAAATAGTATTTAAATGTTATAACTCACTAACATGTCAAGAGTGTTTAAGGTGTGTTTTAGTAACGTCTTGAGGAAGTTAGAGTTAACTTTGAAGAGAGTAGATTAGCCCTGCTCGGTTGAAGTGAAGAATAGCATCGTACTGAGAGTAGCTGCCATTTATGTCGATTGTGAATGAACATACGCGTTGTTAATAAGATTTTGCTGTGTTATTTGTATAATGGGTTTTCTGTTGTTTTGTAATGTGTTACTTTTGTGAAATGATTGAACTAAACGTTGAATTGAGAATACACACCGTATCACTGTCGTGATTATTTCTCCCCTGTTTTCAGGGGCGTAACATGGGTCTGTACCAGTGTGGTGTGTCTGTAACCAGTGTGTGTGTCTGTATCAGTGTGCGTGTCTGTATCAGTGTGTGTCTGTATCAGTGTGTGTGTGTGTGTCTGTATCAGTGTGCGTGTCTGTATCAGTGTGTGTGTCTGTATCAGTGTGTGTCTGTATCAGTGTGCGTGTCTGTATCAGTGTGTGTGTGTCTGTATCAGTGTGTGTGTCTGTATCAGTGTGTGTGTCTGTATCAGTGTGTGTGTCTGTACCAGTGTGTGTGTCTGTATCAGTGTGTGTGTGTCTGTATCAGTGTGTGTGTGTCTGTATCAGTGTGTGTGTGTGTCTGTATCAGTGTGTGTGTCTGTATCAGTGTGTGTGTGTGTGTCTGTATCAGTGTGTGTGTGTGTCTGTATCAGTGTGTGTGTCTGTATCAGTGTGTGTGTGTGTCTGTATCAGTGTGTGTGTGTGTCTGTATCAGTGTGTGTGTCTGTATCAGTGTGTGTGTCTGTATCAGTGTGTGTGTCTGTATCAGTGTGTGTGTCTGTATCAGTGTGTGTGTGTCTGTATCAGTGTGTGTCTGTATCAGTGTGTGTGTCTGTATCAGTGTGTGTCTGTATCAGTGTGTGTCTGTATCAGTGTGTGTCTGTATCAGTGTGTGTCTGTATCAGTGTGTGTGTCTGTATCAGTGTGTGTGTCTGTATCAGTGTGTGTGTATGTATCAGTGTGTGTGTCTGTATCAGTGTGTGTCTGTATCAGTGTGTGTCTGTATCAGTGTGTGTGTCTGTATCAGTGTGTGTGTCTGTATCAGTGTGTGTGTCTGTATCAGTGTGTGTGTCTGTATCAGTGTGTGTCTGTATCAGTGTGTGTCTGTATCAGTGTGTGTGTCTGTATCAGTGTGTGTGTCTGTATCAGTGTGTGTCTGTATCAGTGTGTGTCTGTATCAGTGTGTGTCTGTATCAGTGTGTGTGTCTGTATCAGTGTGTGTCTGTATCAGTGTGTGTCTGTATCAGTGTGTGTGTCTGTATCAGTGTGTGTGTCTGTATCAGTGTGTGTCTGTATCAGTGTGTGTCTGTATCAGTGTGTGTGTCTGTATCAGTGTGTGTGTCTGTATCAGTGTGTGTGTCTGTATCAGTGTGTGTCTGTATCAGTGTGTGTCTGTATCAGTGTGTGTGTATCAGTGTGTGTGTCTGTATCAGTGTGTGTCTGTATCAGTGTGTGTGTCTGTATCAGTGTGTGTCTGTATCAGTGTGTGTGTCTGTATCAGTGTGTGTGTCTGTATCAGTGTGTGTGTCTGTATCAGTGTGTGTCTGTATCAGTGTGTGTCTGTATCAGTGTGTGTGTCTGTATCAGTGTGTGTCTGTATCAGTGTGTGTCTGTATCAGTGTGTGTCTGTATCAGTGTGTGTGTCTGTATCAGTGTGTGTGTCTGTATCAGTGTGTGTCTGTATCAGTGTGTGTCTGTATCAGTGTGTGTCTGTATCAGTGTGTGTCTGTATCAGTGTGTGTCTGTATCAGTGTGTGTGTCTGTATCAGTGTGTGTGTCTGTATCAGTGTGTGTCTGTATCAGTGTGTGTCTGTATCAGTGTGTGTCTGTATCAGTGTGTGTGTGTATCAGTGTGTCTGTATCAGTGTGTGTCTGTATCAGTGTGTGTGTGTGTATCAGTGTGTGTCTGTATCAGTGTGTGTCTGTATCAGTGTGTCTGTATCAGTGTGTGTCTGTATCAGTGTGTGTCTGTATCAGTGTGTGTGTATCAGTGTGTGTCTGTATCAGTGTGTGTGTATCAGTGTGTGTGTATCAGTGTGTGTCTGTATCAGTGTGTGTCTGTATCAGTGTGTGTCTGTATCAGTGTGTGTGTGTATCAGTGTGTGTCTGTATCAGTGTGTGTCTGTATCAGTGTGTGTGTGTATCAGTGTGTGTCTGTATCAGTGTGTGTGTGTATCAGTGTGTGTCTGTATCAGTGTGTGTGTGTATCAGTGTGTGTCTGTATCAGTGTGTGTGTCTGTATCAGTGTGTGTGTGTGTATCGGTGTGTGTGTGTGTGTATCGGTGTGTGTGTGTGTATCAGTGTGTGTCTGTATCAGTGTGTGTCTGTATCAGTGTGTGTCTGTATCGGTGTGTGTCTGTATCAGTGTGTGTCTGTATCGGTGTGTGTCTGTATCAGTGTGTGTGTGTATCAGTGTGTGTCTGTATCAGTGTGTGTCTGTATCAGTGTGTGTGTGTATCAGTGTGTGTCTGTATCAGTGTGTCTGTATCAGTGTGTGTGTGTGTATCAGTGTGTGTCTGTATCAGTGTGTGTGTGTGTATCAGTGTGTGTGTGTGTATCAGTGTGTGTCTGTATCAGTGTGTGTGTGTATCAGTGTGTGTCTGTATCAGTGTGTCTGTATCAGTGTGTGTGTGTATCAGTGTGTGTCTGTATCAGTGTGTGTGTGTGTATCAGTGTGTGTGTGTGTATCAGTGTGTGTCTGTATCAGTGTGTGTGTGTATCAGTGTGTGTCTGTATCAGTGTGTCTGTATCAGTGTGTGTCTGTATCAGTGTGTGTGTGTATCAGTGTGTCTGTATCAGTGTGTCTGTATCAGTGTGTGTGTGTATCAGTGTGTGTCTGTATCAGTGTGTGTGTGTATCAGTGTGTGTGTATCAGTGTGTGTGTGTATCAGTGTGTGTCTGTATCAGTGTGTGTGTGTATCAGTGTGTGTGTATCAGTGTGTGTGTGTATCAGTGTGTGTCTGTATCAGTGTGTGTGTGTATCAGTGTGTGTGTGTGTGTATCAGTGTGTGTGTGTATCAGTGTGTGTGTGTATCAGTGTGTGTGTGTATCAGTGTGTGTGTGTGTATCAGTGTGTGTGTGTATCAGTGTGTGTGTGTGTATCAGTGTGTGTTGTGTGTATCAGTGTGTGTGTGTGTATCAGTGTGTTGTGTGTGTATCAGTGTGTGTGTGTGTATCAGTGTGTGTGTGTGTGTATCAGTGTGTGTGTGTGTATCAGTGTGTGTGTGTGTGTATCAGTGTGTGTGTGTGTGTGTATCAGTGTGTGTGTGTGTATCAGTGTGTGTGTGTGTGTATCAGTGTGTGTGTGTATCAGTGTGTGTGTGTGTATCAGTGTGTGTGTGTATCAGTGTGTGTGTGTATCAGTGTGTGTGTGTATCAGTGTGTGTGTGTGTATCAGTGTGTGTGTGTATCAGTGTGTGTGTGTGTATCAGTGTGTGTGTGTGTGTATCAGTGTGTGTGTGTGTATCAGTGTGTGTGTGTGTGTATCAGTGTGTGTGTGTGTATCAGTGTGTGTGTGTGTGTATCAGTGTGTGTGTGTGTATCAGTGTGTGTGTGTGTGTATCAGTGTGGTGTGTGTGTATCAGTGTGTGTGTGTGTATCAGTGTGGTGTGTGTGTATCAGTGTGTGTGTGTATCAGTGTGTGTGTGTGTATCAGTGTGTGTGTGTATCAGTGTGTGTGTGTGTATCAGTGTGTGTGTATCAGTGTGTGTGTGTGTATCAGTGTGTGTGTGTATCAGTGTGTGTGTGTATCAGTGTGTGTGTGTATCAGTGTGTGTCTGTATCAGTGTGTGTGTGTATCAGTGTGTGTGTGTGTATCAGTGTGTGTGTGTATCAGTGTGTGTGTGTGTATCAGTGTGTGTGTGTATCAGTGTGTGTGTATCAGTGTGTGTGTGTATCAGTGTGTGTGTATCAGTGTGTGTGTGTATCAGTGTGTCTGTATCAGTGTGTGTGTGTATCAGTGTGTGTGTGTGTATCAGTGTGTGTGTGTGTATCAGTGTGTGTGTATCAGTGTGTGTGTGTATCAGTGTGTGTGTGTGTATCAGTGTTGTGTGTGTATCAGTGTGTCTGTATCAGTGTGTGTGTGTATCAGTGTGTGTGTGTGTATCAGTGTGTGTGTGTGTATCAGTGTGTGTGTATCAGTGTGTGTGTATCAGTGTGTGTGTATCAGTGTGTGTGTATCAGTGTGTGTGTATCAGTGTGTGTGTATCAGTGTGTGTGTGTGTATCAGTGTGTGTGTGTGTATCAGTGTGTGTGTATCAGTGTGTGTGTATCAGTGTGTGTGTATCAGTGTGTGTGTATCAGTGTGTTGTATCAGTGTGTGTGTATCAGTGTGTGTGTGTGTGTATCAGTGTGTGTGTATCAGTGTGTGTGTGTGTGTATCAGTGGTGTGTGTGTATCAGTGTGTGTGTATCAGTGTGTGTGTATCAGTGTGTGTGTATCAGTGTGTGTGTATCTGTGTGTGTGTATCAGTGTGTGTGTATCAGTGTGTGTGTATCAGTGTGTGTGTATCAGTGTGTGTGTATCAGTGGTGTGTATCAGTGTGTGTATCAGTGTGTGTGTATCAGTGTGTGTGTGTATCAGTGTGTGTGTATCAGTGTGTGTGTGTATCAGTGTGTCTGTATCAGTGTGTGTGTGTATCAGTGTGTGTCTGTATCAGTGTGTCTGTATCAGTGTGTGTGTATCAGTGTGTGTCTGTATCAGTGTGTGGTGTATCAGTGTGTGTGTATCAGTGTGTGTGTGTATCAGTGTGTCTGTATCAGTGTGTCTGTATCAGTGTGTGTGTGTATCAGTGTGTGTCTGTATCAGTGTGTGTCTGTATCAGTGTGTGTGGTATCAGTGTGTGTGTATCAGTGTGTGTCTGTATCAGTGTGTCTGTATCAGTGTGTGTGTGTGTATCAGTGTGTGTGTGTATCAGTGTGTCTGTATCAGTGTGTGTGTGTGTATCAGTGTGTGTGTGTATCAGTGTGTGTGTATCAGTGTGTGTCTGTATCAGTGTGTGTCTGTATCAGTGTGTGTCTGTATCAGTGTGTGTGTATCAGTGTGTGTGTGTGTATCAGTGTGTGTGTGTATCAGTGTGTGTGTATCAGTGTGTGTCTGTATCAGTGTGTGTCTGTATCAGTGTGTGTGTATCAGTGTGTGTGTATCAGTGTGTGTCTGTATCAGTGTGTCTGTATCAGTGTGTGTGTGTGTATCAGTGTGTGTGTGTATCAGTGTGTCTGTATCAGTGTGTGTGTGTATCAGTGTGTGTGTGTATCAGTGTGTGTGTATCAGTGTGTGTGTGTATCAGTGTGTGTGTGTATCAGTGTGTGTCTGTATCAGTTGTGTGTGTGTATCAGTGTGTGTGTATCAGTGTGTCTGTATCAGTGTGTGTGTATCAGTGTGTGTGTGTATCAGTGTGTGTGTGTATCAGTGTGTGTGTGTATCAGTGTGTGTGTGTATCAGTGTGTGTGTGTATCAGTGTGTGTGTATCAGTGTGGTGTATCAGTGTGTGTGTATCAGTGTGTGTGTGTATCAGTGTGTCTGTATCAGTGTGTGTCTGTATCAGTGTGTGTGTGTATCGGTGTGTGTGTCTGTATCAGTGTGTGTGTATCAGTGTGTGTGTGTATCGTGTGTGTGTCTGTATCAGTGTGTGTCTGTATCAGTGTGGTGGTCTGTATCAGTGTGTGTGTCTGTATCAGTGTGTGTGTCTGTATCAGTGTGTGTGTCTGTATCAGTGAGTGTGTCTGTATCAGTGAGTGTGTCTGTATCAGTGTGTGTGTCTGTATCAGTGTGTGTGTCTGTATCAGTGTGTGTCTGTATCAGTGTGTGTGTCTGTATCAGTGTGTGTGTCTGTATCAGTGTGTGTGTCTGTATCAGTGTGTGTGTCTGTATCAGTGAGTGTGTCTGTATCAGTGTGTGTGTCTGTATCAGTGTGTGTGTGTATCAGTGTGTGTGTCTGTATCAGTGTGTGTCTGTATCAGTGTGTGTGTCTGTATCAGTGTGTGTGTCTGTATCAGTGTGTGTCTGTATCAGTGAGTGTGTCTGTATCAGTGTGTGTGTCTGTATCAGTGTGTGTCTGTATCAGTGTGTGTGTCTGTATCAGTGTGTGTCTGTATCAGTGTGTGTGTATCAGTGTGTGTGTCTGTATCAGTGTGTGTGTATCAGTGTGTGTGTATCAGTGTGTGTGTCTGTATCAGTGTGTGTGTCTGTATCAGTGAGTGTGTCTGTATCAGTGTGTGTGTCTGTATCAGTGTGTGTCTGTATCAGTGTGTGTCTGTATCAGTGTGTGTGTATCAGTGTGTGTGTATCAGTGTGTGTGTATCAGTGTGTGTGTATCAGTGTGTGTCTGTATCAGTGTGTGTCTGTATCAGTGTGTGTCTGTATCAGTGTGTGTGTCTGTATCAGTGAGTGTGTCTGTATCAGTGAGTGTGTCTGTATCAGTGTGTGTGTCTGTATCAGTGTGTGTGTCTGTATCAGTGTGGTGTCTGTATCAGTGTGTGTCTGTATCAGTGTGTGTGTCTGTATCAGTGTGTGTGTCTGTATCAGTGTGTGTGTCTGTATCAGTGAGTGTGTCTGTATCAGTGTGTGTGTCTGTATCAGTGTGTGTGTCTGTATCAGTGTGTGTGTCTGTATCAGTGTGTGTCTGTATCAGTGTGTGTGTCTGTATCAGTGTGTGTGTCTGTATCAGTGTGTGTCTGTATCAGTGAGTGTGTCTGTATCAGTGTGTGTGTCTGTATCAGTGTGTGTCTGTATCAGTGTGTGTGTCTGTATCAGTGTGTGTCTGTATCAGTGTGTGTGTATCAGGTGTGTGTGTCTGTATCAGTGTGTGTGTGTATCAGTGTGTGTGTCTGTATCAGTGTGTGTGTCTGTATCAGTGTGTGTGTCTGTATCAGTGAGTGTGTCTGTATCAGTGTGTGTGTCTGTATCAGTGTGTGTCTGTATCAGTGTGGTGTCGTATCAGTGTGTGTGGTCTGATCAGTGTGTGTATGTATCAGTGTGTGTCTGTATCAGTGATGTGTGTATTCAGTGTGGGTGTATCAGTGTGTGTGTATCAGTGTGTGTGTATCAGTGGTGTGTGTATCAGTGTGCTTGTGTTTGCACTGTATCAGGGGCTTCATAAAACGTTCATTTTGGCCGCCAGCTGAGCTCATTAAACAGTGTTGAAATAAATTGAAATCAATTGGAAATAAATGCATTAAGCCGTAATCTATGGACTTCACATGACTAAGCAGGGGTGCAGCCATGGGCCCAACCACTTGGCTGCCAGGCCCAGGCAATCAGAATGAGTTGTTCCCCACAAAAGGGCTTTATTACAAACAGAAGTACTCCTCAGCACCCCCTCCACAACCAGTACGGGTTACTAATATGACTAGGATCAATGCCTTTTGCTGCTGGACAATAAAATAACTTGCTTTGGAAGAAATGCTGCTTTCCATGGTATATTAATAAGTATTTCAATAATTCCCACAACATTTCTATGGTCATATTTTGGCTCGGCTACTTTGAAACAAGGCAAGACATGCTTTATAAAATGACATAAAACATCCAGGTTTTAAACAATTAAGTTTATGGTTAAATAGTAAAAAATGCTGACCGCCTTCGGTAAGATTCAAGGTGGGTGATGTGCAGTAGGCCCTGTCCTTCACTCTCCGGTGTTTTGACCATTTGGTCTGAACGAACCGAGCCTCGGGTGTGTCGACAGAATCGAGCCTTAGACTTTAATGTTAATTATCCTTCATTGTATTTCTCAAACATGACTGTGGTTTAGCCATTTTCTGGCGCTTCCCTCATGTCAGCATCAGTTTGGACATAAGGCTGTAGCCAATATGCATATCACCTACATATTGACGTTTAACCTTTTTATATTTATGCACATGAAAAATAGATTTGAATATTATTCCAATGTTGGCCTCTCTGATCCATTTCTGATCGGAGTAGTGTTTGATATTATGATTGTTTTACTTGTCAACTTAAATCTCTATTCTTCTTGTCCTATCATTTTTTAAACTTGTCCGGGACAAGAGGGCAATGTCGAGCCCTGTAAAGTATAAGTAGAATTTGAGCGTGTATCAAGTCCGTGCAGCTATACCATAGCCTTATTTGTGTATTGACATTTTGGCATTCCCCTTTGGCACAAGCCTTGGTTTTGCCTAAATGAACATTTGTATTTGTATTTATTATGGGTCCCCATTAGCCAAGGCAGCAGCTACTCTTCCTGGGGTTAATTATGGGTCCCCATTAGCCAAGGCAGCAGTTACTCTCCCTGGGGTTTATTATGGGTCCCCATTAGCCAAGGCAGCAGTTACTCTTCCTGGGGTTTATTATGGGTCCCCATTAGCCAAGGCAGCAGCTACTCTTCCTGGGGTTTATTATGAGTCCCCATTAGCCAAGGCAGCAGCTACTCTTCCTGGGGTTTATTATGGGTCCCCATTAGCCAAGGCAGCAGCTACTCTTCCTGGGGTTTATTATGGGTCCCCATTAGCCAAGGCAGCAGCTACTCTTCCTGGGGTTTATTATGGGTCCCCATTAGCCAAGGCAGCAGCTACTCTTCCTGGGGTTTATTATGGGTCCCCATTAGCCAAGGCAGCAGCTACTCTTCCTGGGGTTTATTATGGATCCCCATTAGCCAAGGCAGCAGCTACTCTTCCTGGGGTTTATTATGGATCCCCATTAGCCAAGGCAGCAGCTACTCTTCCTGGGGTCCAGCAAAATGAAGGCAGTTATATATCTGAAAAACATCACAATACATTCATAACAGATTTCACAACATATTAAGTGTGTGTACTCAGGCCCCTACTCTACTAGCACATATCTATAAGGAGTGTGCATAGTGCGTATGTTATGGTGTGTTTGTACGCATGTGTCGATGTTTCTATTCTATGACATTTACATCCTATCTTCATTTAATCTTTAACAGGTTTTACCACCACATGACTTACACTCATCAGGACATCAATTACAGGACATCAATAATTGTCTAGCTGGCTATTTGGGATGGGGGTGAGGTGGGGTGACTGAATTCAATTTACCCATTAGTCACATCAGTATCAGGTTTCCGATTGGTTGTGACAGAAGAAACACTCATAGCTGCTGAGTTGTTCTTGCTAGCCTAGCCAGGGCTGTTAGCATCTAGGGCTGTAAAGTCCATGTAGTGGGACTGAAAGAGCCACGCATGTGTACACACACACACACACACACACACACACACACACACACACACACACACACACACACACACACACACACACACACACACACACACACACACACACACACACACGCACACACACACACACACACACACACACACACACACACACACTGCCTACCTGCCTGGCCTACTGCTCAGCTGGTAATATAAGAGTGGTTTGTTTGGCGCCGTGGGAATCACAACACTAGCTAATGTAAATGTATTGTCACTGACTGTTCCTCTGCCGTCACAATCACCCGCAAGGCAACGCAACGCAACTCAACGCAACGGATACATCTTTCAGTAGGAAAGGATTTAAGCAAACATGCTGTGATAGAAATAGACAGGGAAAGAATTATGATGAGAGAGAGGAAGGGAAGGAGGAAGGGAGGGAGGAACGGTGTAACAGTTACAGAGAGACGGACTGAGAGAGGGGGATGGAGAGAGGGAGAGAGACGGACTGAGAGAGGGGGATGGAGAGAGGGAGAGAGACGGACTGAGAGAGGGGATGGAGAGAGGGAGAGAGACGGACTGAGAGAGGGGGATGGAGAGAGGGAGAGAGACGGACTGAGAGAGGGGGATGGAGAGAGGGAGAGAGACGGACTGAGAGAGGGGGATGGAGAGAGGGAGAGCGACGGACTGAGAGAGGGGGCTGGATAGAGGGAGAGAGACGGACTGAGAGAGGGGGATGGAGAGAGGGAGAGAGACGGACTGAGAGAGGGGGATGGAGAGAGGGAGAGAGACGGACTGAGAGAGGGGATGGAGAGAGGGAGAGAGACGGACTGAGAGAGGGGGATGGAGAGAGGGAGAGCGACGGACTGAGAGAGGGGGCTGGATAGAGGGAGAGAGACGGACTGAGAGAGGGGGATGGAGAGAGGGAGAGAGACGGACTGAGAGAGGGGGATGGAGAGGGAGAGAGACGGACTGAGAGAGGGGGATGGAGAGAGGGAGAGAGACGGAGTGAGAGAGGGGGATGAAGAGAGGGAGAGAGACGGACTGAGAGAGGGGATGGAGAGAGGGAGAGAGATGGACTGAGAGAGGGGGATGGAGAGAGGGAGAGAGACGGACTGAGAGAGAGGGATGGATAAAGGGAGAGAGACAGACTGAGAGAGGGGGATGGAGAGAGGGAGAGAGACGGACTGAGAGAGGGGATGGAGAGAGGGAGAGAGACGGACTGAGAGAGGAGGATGGAGAGAGGGAGAGAGACGGACTGAGAGAGGGGATGGAGAGAGGAGAGAGACGGACTGAGAGAGGGGGATGGAGAGAGGGAGAGAGACGGACTGAGAGAGGGGGATGGAGAGAGGGAGAGAGAGAGGGGGAGAGAGAGAGATGGAGAGAGGGGGAAGGAGAGAGACAGAGAGAGAGAGGGGATGGAGAGAGGGAGAGAGAGAGGTGGAGAGAGAGGGAGAGAGATGGAATGAGAGAGGGGGATGGAGAGAGATGGAGTGAGAGAGGGGGATGGAGAGACGTAGAGAGAGAGGGGGATGGAGAGAGAGAGAGAGAGACGGATAGAGAGAGAGGGGGATGAGAGAGGGGGATGGAGAGAGAGGGGGATGGAGAGAGACGGAGTGAGAGAGGGGGATGGAGAGAGAGGGGGGATGGAGAGAGAGGGGATGGAGAGAGATGGAGTGAGAGAGGGGGATGGAGAGAGGGAGAGAGAGAGAGAGAGGGGGATGGAGAGAGAGAGACGGAGTGAGAGAGGGAGAGAGAGAGGGGGATGGAGAGAGAGAGAGAGGGGGGGATGGAGAGAGAGAGAGAGACGGAGTGAGAGAGGGGGATGGAGAGAGAGAGAGAGAGAGACGGAGTGAGAGAGGGGGATGGAGAGACAGAGAGAGAGACGGAGTGAGAGAGGGGGATGGAGAGAGAGAGAGAGATGGAGTGAGAGAGGGGGATGGAGAGAGAGAGGGGGATGGAGAGTGTTGCTAAAAACCTGTTGGTAATAATGCCCTGTAGCATTTCCCCAGATGATAATAACATACTGGGTACTAGAATATCTCCACTGTGATCCAGCAGCTGAATACTATAGTACAGTATGAATACACAGACAGACAATGGATAGACCGGCCACTCGCTTTGTAGCTTTAAACAGCGGACAAAACATATTGCTTTTTTTTCTCTAGGGCTACCTGCAGATGTAATTGTAACATGCACTGCTACAGCTTTGATGTTTTAGTCCTGTCGTACATGCAAGGAGGATGTGCTCATACATAATAACTGTGTTGTTGAAAGACCTGATCCAATCCAACGCTGCTGTTACTGTTGTCAACTCTATTGCGCAACAGTTTTATTTTTTTATTTTTTTATTTCACCTTTATTTAACCAGGTAGGCTAGTTGAGAACACCTTTATTTAACCAGGTAGGCTAGTTGAGAACACCTTTATTTAACCAGGTAGGCTGGTTGAGAACACCTTTATTTAACCAGGTAGGCTAGTTGAGAACACCTTTATTTAACCAGGTAGGCTAGTTGAGAACAAGTTCTCATTTGCAACTGCGACCTGGCCAAGATAAAGCATAGCAGTGTGAGCAGACAACACAGAGTTACACATGGAGTAAACAATTAACAAGTCAATAACACAGTAGAAACCAAAGGGGGAGTCTATATACAATGTGTGCAAAAGGCATGAGGAGGTAGGCAAATAATTACAATTTTGCAGATTAACACTGGAGTGATGAATGATCAGATGGTCATGTACAGGTAGAGATATTGGTGTGCAAAAGAGCAGAAAAGTAAATAAATAAAAACAGTATGGGGATGAGGTAGGTGAAAAAGGGTGGGCTATTTACCAATAGACTATGTACAGCTGCAGCGATCGGTTAGCTGCTCAGATAGCTGATGTTTGAAGTTGGTGAGGGAGATAAAAGTCTCCAACTTCAGCGATTTTTGCAATTCGTTCCAGTCACAGGCAGCAGAGTACTGGAACGAAAGGCGGCCAAATGAGGTGTTGGCTTTAGGGATGATCAGTGAGATACACCTGCTGGAGCGCGTGCTACGGATGGGTGTTGCCATCGTGACCAGTGAGCTGAGATAAGGCGGAGCTTTACCTAGCATGGACTTGTAGATGACCTGGAGCCAGTGGGTCTGGCGACGAATATGTAGCGAGGGCCAGCCGACTAGAGCATACAAGTCGCAGTGGTGGGTGGTATAAGGTGCTTTAGTGACGAAACGGATGGCACTGTGATAGACTGCATCCAGTTTGCTGAGTAGAGTGTTGGAAGCCATTTTGTAGATGACATCGCCGAAGTCGAGGATCGGTAGGATAGTCAGTTTTACTAGGGTAAGCTTGGCGGCGTGAGTGAAGGAGGCTTTGTTGCGGAATAGAAAGCCGACTCTTGATTTGATTTTCGATTGGAGATGTTTGATATGAGTCTGGAAGGAGAGTTTGCAGTCTAGCCAGACACCTAGGTACTTATAGACGTCCACATATTCTAGGTCGGAACCATCCAGGGTGGTGATGCTATTCGGGCATGCGGGTGCAGGCAGCGACCGGTTGAAAAGCATGCATTTGGTTTTACTAGCGTTTAAGAGCAGTTGGAGGCCACGGAAGGAGTGTTGTATGGCATTGAAGCTTGTTTGGAGGTTAGATAGCACAGTGTCCAAAGACGGGCCAAAGGTATATAGAATGGTGTCGTCTGCGTAGAGGTGGATCAGGGAATCGCCCGCAGCAAGAGCAACATCATTGATATACACAGAGAAAAGAGTCGGCCCGAGAATTGAACCCTGTGGCACCCCCATAGAGACTGCCAGAGGACCAGACAGCATGCCCTCCGATTTGACGCACTGAACTCTGTCTGCAAAGTAATTGGTGAACCAGGCAAGGCAGTCATCCGAAAAACCGAGGCTCCTGAGTCTGCCGATAAGAATATGGTGATTGACAGAGTCGAAAGCCTTGGCAAGGTCGATGAAGACGGCTGCACAGTACTGTCTTTTATCGATGGCGGTTATGATATCGTTGAGTACCTTGAGTGTGGCTGAGGTGCACCCATGACCGGCTCGGAAACCAGATTGCACAGCGGAGAAGGTGCGGTGGGATTCGAGATGGTCAGTGACCTGTTTGTTGACTTGGCTTTCGAAGACCTTAGATAGGCAGGGCAGGATGGATATAGGTCTGTAACAGTTTGGGTCCAGGGTGTCTCCCCCTTTGAAGAGGGGGATGACTGCGGCAGCTTTCCAATCCTTGGGGATCTCAGACGATATGAAAGAGAGGTTGAACAGGCTGGTAATAGGGGTTGCGACAATGGTGGCAGATAGTTTCAGAAATAGAGGGTCCAGATTGTCAAGCCCAGCTGATTTGTACGGGTCCAGGTTTTGCAGCTCTTTCAGAACGTCTGCTATCTGGATTTGGTTAAAGGAGAACCTGGAGAGGCTTGGGCGAGGAGCTGCGGGGGGGGCGGAGCTGTTGGCCGAGGTTGAAGTAGCCAGGCGGAAGGCATGGCCAGCCGTTGAGAAATGCTTATTGAAGTTTTCGATAATCATGGATTTATCAGTGGTGACCGTGTTACCTAGCCTCAGTGCAGTGGGCAGCTGGGAGGAGGTGCTCTTGTTCTCCATGGACTTCACGGTGTCCCAGAACATTTTGGAGTTGGAGCTACAGGATGCAAACTTCTGCCTGAAGAAGCTGGCCTTAGCTTTCCTGACTGACTGCGTGTATTGGTTCCGGACTTCCCTGAACAGTTGCATATCACGGGGACTATTCGATGCTATTGCAGTCCGCCACAGGATGTTTTTGTGCTGGTCGAGGGCAGTCAGGTCTGGGGTGAACCAAGGGCTGTATCTGTTCTTAGTTCTGCATTTTTTGAACGTAGCATGCTTATCTAAAATGGTGAGGAAGTTACTTTTAAAGAATGACCAGGCATCCTCAACTGACGGGATGAGGTCAATGTCCTTCCAGGATACCCGGGCCAGGTCGATTAGAAAGGCCTGCTCACAGAAGTGTTTTAGGGAGCGTTTGACAGTGATGAGGGGGGGAGTTAAAACATCAACTGATTCTACTTGTCTACCCATGTGTGAAAGTCTTTTAAATCAGCTTTATATCTTGGTGTTTCCATTTACTGACCCCTGAGTAACTCCTCAAACAAAACTAACTTTCCTGTTCTCTCTCTCTCTCTCTCTCTCTCTCTCTCTCTCTCTCACTCTCTCTCCCTCTCTCTCTTTCTCACTCTCCACCTCTCTCTCTCTCCCCCCACCTCTCTCACTCTCTCTCCCCTCTCT
>NW_022264710.1:0-35000 GCF_002021735.2 Oncorhynchus kisutch
GAGAGAGAGAGAGGGGAGAGAGGAGAGAGAGACGGTATATTTAACAGCCTGTTGTTCTTTTGAAGGGGAGGGGGGCGGTATATTTAACAGCCTGTTGTTCTTTTGAGGGGGAGGGGGGGGGGTGGTATATTAACAGCCTGTTGTTCTTTTGAGGAGGGAGGGGTGACGGTATATTTAACAGCCTGTGTTCTTTTGAGGGGGGAGGGGGGTGGTATATTTAACAGCCTGTTGTTCTTTTGAGGAGGGAGGGGTGACAGTATATTTAACAGCCTGTTGTTCTTTTGAAGGGGAGGGGTGGCGGTATATTTAACAGCCTGTTGTTCTTTGAGGGGGGAGGGGGGCGGTATATTAACAGCCTGTTGCTCTGTTGAGGGGGGAGGGGTGGCGGTATATTAACAGCCTGTTGTTCTTTTGAGGGGGGAGGGGTGGTGGCGGTATATTTAACAGCCTGTGTTCTTTTGAGGGAGGAGGGGGGGTGGTATATTAACAGCCTGTTGTTCTTTTGAGGGGGGAGGGGTGGCGGTATATTTAACAGCCTGTTGTTCTTTTGAGGGAGGAGGGGTGGCGGTATATTTAACAGCCTGTTGTTCTTTTGAGGGGGAGGGGTGGCGGTATATTTAACAGCCTGTTGTTCTGTTGAGGGGGGAGGGGTGGTGGTATATTTAACAGCCTGTTGTTCTTTTGAGGGGGGAGGGGGGGTGGTATATTTAACAGCCTGTTGTTCTTTTGAGGGGGGAGGGGGGGCGGTATATTTAACAGCCTGTTGTTCTGTTGAGGGGGGAGGGGTGGCGGTATATTTAACAGCCTGTTGTTCTGTTGAGGGGGAGGGGTGGCGGTATATTTAACAGCCTGTTGTTCTGTTGAGGGGGGGGTGGTATATTTAACAGCCTGTTGTTCTTTTGAGGGGGAGGGGTGGCGGTATATCTTCTTTTTCCCAGAGCTTAATAATTGAAATGTTCAGGGACTTTATTGTGATGTTTCAAGTCTTTGTTTCCACTTTGTATAACAGCAGACAGACCTGTTTTTTAGTGTGTGTGTTTTGTTAAAACAGTGATGCCACAGATGAACCAGCTGGTCAAGTGAAAACAAAACAACATGCTTTTTTTTTCACAGCTACAAACAGGATGTAACTTCAGTTAGAATAGATTTAATTAAGTCGGAGTTGGATGTGTCGCGAGAGTTGTTTATTTTTGGCCGGAGCGTTTACACAATTTAAAAAACAAAAACAGAGTTATTTTAAGTTGTTTTAACTCGTTAGCTTACAACATATTTCATATCATTTAAAAAATTTAAAAAAATAATTTAACCAGGTAGGCTAGTTGAGAACACCTTTATTTAACCAGGTAGGCTAGTTGAGAACACCTTTATTTAACCAGGTAGGCCAGTTGAGAACACCTTTATTTAACCAGGTAGGCAAGTTGAGAACACCTTTATTTAACCAGGTAGGCTAGTTGAGAACACATTTATTTAACCAGGTAGGCTAGTTGAGAACACCTTTATTTAACCAGGCAGGCTAGTTGAGAACACCTTTATTTAACCAGGTAGGCTAGTTGAGAACACCTTTATTTAACCAGGTAGGCCCAGTTGAGAACACCTTTATTTAACCAGGTAGGCTAGTTGAGAACACCTTTATTTAACCAGGTAGGCTAGTTGAGAACACCTTTATTTAACCAGGTAGGCTAGTTGAGAACACCTTTATTTAACCAGGTAGGCTAGTTGAGAACACCTTTATTTAACCAGGTAGGCTAGTTGAGAACACCTTTATTTAACCAGGTAGGCTAGTTGAGAACACCTTTATTTAACCAGGTAGGCTAGTTGAGAACACCTTTATTTAACCAGGTAGGCTAGTTGAGAACACCTTTATTTAACCAGGTAGGCTAGTTGAGAACACCTTTATTTAACCAGGTAGGCCAGTTGAGAACACCTTTATTTAACCAGGTAGGCTGGTTGAGAACAAATTCTCATTTACAACTGCGACCTGGCCAAGATAAAGCAAAGCAGTGCGACACAAACAACAACACAGAGTTACACATGGAGTAAACAAACATACAAACAACAACACAGAGTTACACATGGAGTAAACAAAACATACAAACAACAACACAGAGTTACACATGGAGTAAACAAAACATACAAACAACAACACAGAGTTACACATGGAGTAAACAACAACACAGAGTTACACATGGAATAAACAAACGTTCAGTCAATAACACCATAGAATGAAAACACATAGAGTCTATATACAGAGTGTGTAAATGGCCTGAGGAGGTAAAGGCAATAAATAGGCCAAAGTAGCGAAGTCATTTCAATTGATCAGATTAACACTGGAGTGATAGATGAGCAGATGATGATGTGCAAGTAGAGATACTGGTGTGCAAAAGAGCAGAGAAGTAACTAAAAACAATATGGGGATGAGGTAGGTAGATTGGGTAACATAACATACTTAGAGACGGGATTCCCTAAAAAAACAGATGTATTACCACGTTGTTCTTGTCCCTCTTTTGAAACAGTTTGTTCAGTCCAGGATTTATTCTGTGTCTGAGGAGACCCACCACCACAGACCCGTTTAATCCTCACCGCCTGCCGTAGTCTGGGAGGAAACGCGGGAAGGGAGTAGGGTTCTATAGGGCTCTGGTCTAAAGTAGTGCACTATATATAGGGAATAGGGTTCTATAGGGCCCTGGTCTAAAGTAGTGCACTATATAGGGAATAGGGTTCTATAGGGCCCTGGTCTAAAGTAGTGCACTATATAGGGAATAGGGTTCAATAGGGCTCTGGTCTAAAGTAGTGCACTATATAGGGAATAGGGTTCTATAGGGCCCTGGTCTAAAGTAGTGCACTATATAGGGAATAGGGTTCAATAGGGCTCTGGTCTAAAGTAGTGCATTATATATAGGGAATAGGGTTCTATAGGGCCCTGGTATAAAGTAGTGCACTATATAGGGAATAGGGTTCTATAGGGCTCTGGTCTAACGTAGTGCACTATATAGGGAATAGGGTTCTATAGGGCTCTGGTCTAACGTAGTGCACTATATAGGGAATAGGGTTCTATAGGGCTCTGGTCTAAAGTAGTGCACTATATAGGGAATAGGGTTCCATAGGGCTCTGGTCTAACGTAGTGCACTATATAGGGAATAGGGTTCTATAGGGCTCTGGTCTAAAGTAGTGCACTATATAGGGAATAGGGTTCCATAGGGCTCTGGTCTAACGTAGTGCACTATATAGGGAATAGGGTTCCATGGGGCAGATTTCCATCCAGGCGTATTAGGAGCAGCCCATCTACTCTGGACCATTAGAAGTGAATGCAAGGAGAAGGACGTTTTAGTCACATTAATAGGGAAGGAGACGTAGTCAGATGAGAGGCAGAGGGTGTGTGTGTGTGTGTGTGTGTGTGTGTGTGTGTGTGTGTGTGTGTGTGTGTGTGTGTGTGTGTGTGTGTGTGTGTGTGTGTGTGTGTGTGTGTGTGTGTGTGTGTGTGTGTGTGTGTGTGTGTGTGTGTGTGTGTGTGTGTGTGTGTGTGTGTGTGTGTGTGTGTGTGTGTGTGTGTGTGTGTGTGTGTGTGTGTGTATGTGTGTGTGTGTGTGTGTGTGTGTGTGTGTGTGTGTATGTGTATGTGTTTATCTATGACAATCTGATGAAAAACCTTTTGAGAAGAACCTCTCATTCCACTGACACGTATCTAGAGAGAGGAATGCAGAACCTTTCATTCCTCTGACACGTATCTAGAGAGAGAAATGCAGAACCTTTCATTCCTCTGACACGTATCTAGAGAGAGGAATGCAGAACCTTTCATTCCTCTGACACGTATCTAGAGAGAGAAATGCAGAACCTTTCATTCCACTGACACGTATCTAGAGAGAGGAATGCAGAACCTTTCATTCCTCTGACACGTATCTAGAGAGAGGAATGCAGAACCTTTCATTCCTCTGACACGTATCTAGAGAGAGAAATGCAGAACCTTTCATTCCTCTGACACGTATCTAGAGAGAGAAATGCAGAACCTTTCATTCCTCTGACACGTATCTAGAGAGAGAAATGCAGAACCTTTCATTCCACTGACACGTATCTAGAGAGAGAAATGCAGAACCTTTCATTCACATCATTTCACACATTCCCTTTGAAACAAGCTTTTAGAGTGGACTGGTATGTCCCAAACTCCACCCTATTCCCTACGGAGTGCACTACTTTTCACAGGGTCCTATGGGGGGGAGGGGGAATAGGGTGCCGTTTGAGATGCAGTAGATACTCAAAAGTATACTCTCCCTGGCAAGGCTGATGGAGACATGATCGGTGTGTTCAACCAAAAGACTTCCTGGCCTTGGATTTGAACTTCCTGTTGAATTCCAGGCTTCGATGAGCCGTTTTCTGTCTTTCTTCAAAAGGACGTTTGGCTTCTTTTTTTTCTCTCTCTCTCTCTTTGCCATTTTCTCTGCCAGCTCATTCATCATTCATCCACATACACTTAAAGGGAGAAGTGCATTTCCCTGGTATATATATATATTTTTATTTATTTTATTTATTATGGTATATATATATTTATTCTTTATTTTTTACATGTTAATGATGGTACAAAGGTTGTTCTGTTTCACAACGTTATTTTGGATCAATTAACCTGTTCTTAGTTGAATATAACGATGCATGTAGTTCTGTCCTTCAGCTGTTCTATTGATGTTCTGTGTTATGTCATTCAGCTGTTCTATTGATGTTCTGTATTCTGTCATTCAGCTGTTCTATTGATGTTCTGTATTCTGTCATTCTGTATTATGGTTCATGTTCTGTGTTCTGTGTTCTGTCCTTCAGCTGTTCTTGTCTATTGATGTTCTGTATTCTGTCATTCTGTATTATGGTTCATGTTCTGTCCTTCAGCTGTTCTTGTCTATTGATGTTCTGTATTCTGTCATTCTGTATTATGGTTCATGTTCTGTGTTCTGTGTTCTGTGTTCTTGTCTATTGATGTTCTGTATTCTGTCATTCTGTATTATGGTTCATGTTCTGTGTTCTGGACCAAGGTGCAGCGTGGTATTCTATCATTCTGTATTATGGTTCATGTTCTGTGTTCTGGACCAAGGTGCAGCGTGGTATTCTATCATTCTGTATTATGGTTCATGATCTGTGTTCTGGACCAAGGGGCAGCGTGGTGAGCGTGATGCAGCGTGGTGCAGCGTGGTGAGCGTGGTGAGCGTGGTGAGCGTGATGAGCGTGGTGCAGCATGGTGAGCGTGGTGAGCGTGGTGAGCGTGGTGCAGCATGGTGAGCGTGGTGAGCGTGGTGAGCGTGGTGATCTTTTGCAGCGTGGTGAGCGTGGTTAGCGTGGTGAGCGTGGTGCGCGTGGTGAGTGTGGTGCAGCGTGGTGAGCGTGGTGAGCGTGGTGCAGCGTGGTGAGCGTGGTGAGCGTGGTGATCGTGGTGAGCGTGGTGAGCGTGGTGCAGCGTGGTGAGCGTGGTGACCGTGGTGAGCGTGGTGAGCATGGTGAGCGTGGTGAGCGTGGTGAGCTTTTGCAGCGTGGTGCAGCGTGGTGAGTGTGGTGAGCGTGGTGAGCATGGTGAGCGACCGTGAAGCTCCATAAGGCTGTACTATATACAGCTCCGTAAGGCTGTACGTGCACAAACAAAGACAACTACCCACAACTACCAAAAGGGAAAAAAAGGCTGCCTAAGTATGATTCCCAATCAGAGACAACGATAGACAGCTGTCCCTGATTGAGAACCATACCCGGCCAAAAACATAGAAACAAACAACATAGAATGCCCACCCCAAATCACACCCTGACCTCACCAAATAGAGAAATAAAACGTCTCTCTAAGGTCGTGGGCGTGACAAAAACACCAAACTGGACAGCCAATCAAATTAATGGAAATGACAGAGGATTTTTCAAGCCCAAATACTGGAACTACTTCAGTTGAATTATGAAGTTGTGTTGTGGCTTTTGCTGATCGGCATTAATGTAACTCTGGCAGTAATGGGTCTCTGTGATGATGCAGCCTGTCGGTGGGTGTGTGTGTGTGTGTGTGTGTGTGTGTTGGGTTGTCTACAGAGGGTTGCTGAACCTAATCCATTAGAAGCCCTCATCCTATTTTTGTTTGTGCTGCAGTCAAGAGTTTAATAATGACAGAAGAGTCAAACTCGTGTTTACTGAAGTTTACTAAACTTTTTTGAATAACTTTTTATAAGTGTTTGTCTTATTATAAATCAAAGTTTAATTCCGAATTCAGCAAGAGGCAGGATTAATGTCTGTTTACAAAACTTTTAAAACTTAAAGAGATTTTGCAGAGTGTACAATTTGTTCATAGAAGTCAGTGACGTTTTGTTCCTCTTGACTTGGAGTCTAACCCTCTAGTCGACACGTTTGCCTCACATCGTCGATGGCATTTATTCACAAATAAATAGACACACACGCCCAACACACACATACGCAAAACACACACACACACACACAAGTACGCCAAAGAAAACACACGTTTTCCATTTTCAAATATTAGCGTTTAACGATTACTAACGTTATGACAGACGGTTACGATGATTTAAACCGTTTAGGTATTTAACACGACCATGTATTAGTATATAAAGTAAATAAATAGGATCCCATTAGATTGTTGAAAGGTTCAGTCAACTCTTCTGCCTCTGTAATAACCTTTGGTTGCGTCCTTAAATAGCTCCCTATTCCCCTTTTAGTGCACTACTTTTGACCAAGGCCCATAGGACATAGGGAGCCATTTGGGACGCAGGACACTTATACACCTTCATATAGATGTCCCCCAGATTGCAATTACGTCGGACACAAACCCATATCAACGGCCGCGGTCATTTTTTTCGGGTCCAGCTCATTTTGAAATGAATAGTTTCACATTAGAGGCAATTTGTGATGATGTCATTAATAAGGCTCCTGTATGTAACTGTCCTGTCCTGTGATTTCACCTGACGCCTCCTGTCCTGAACTGTCCTGTCCTGTGATTTCACCTGACGCCTCCTGTCCTGAACTGTCCTGTGATTTCACCTAACGCCTCCTGTCCTGTCCTGTCCTGTGATTTCACCTAACGCCTCCTGTCCTGAACTGTCCTGTCCTGTGATTTCACCTAACGCCTCCTGTCCTGAACTGTCCTTGATTTCACCTAACGCCTCCTGTCCTGAACTGTCCTGTGATTTCACCTGACGCCTCCTGTCCTGTCCTCTGATTTCACCTAACGCCTCCTGTCCTGAACTGTCCTGTGATTTCACCTAACGCCTCCTGTCCTGAACTGTCCCGTGATTTCACCTAACGCCTCCTGGCCTGAACTGTCCTGTGCTGTGATTTCACCTAACGCCTCCTGGCCTGAACTGTCCTGTGATTTCACCTAACGCCTCCTGTCCTGAACTGTCCTGTGATTTCACCTAACGTTCCTGTCCTGAACTGTCCTGAGCGATGTTTGTGACATCCCCCCCCAAAAAAAATTCTCACTGAAACCATCTCAAGCCTCCTCTGCCATCTTCTGTCCGAACGGTTTAGGTTACAAAACTATTACCATCCTTAAATGGAAAGATGAGGCTCTCACGATGGTCCTCTGTTTTGCTGTTTTTCTCTAGGATACCCATAAGCCTCACAATACTCATCAGTCTCCGGCATCAATTAAAAAAATGAATGGAAGTACACAACACTGTATATACAAAAGTATGTGGACACCGCTTCAAATTAGTGGATTCGGCTTTTTCAGCCTCACCCGTTGCTGACAGGCCTATAAAATTGACAACCCGCCATGCAATCTCCATAGACAAACATTGGCAGTAGAATGGCCTTACTGAAGAGCTCAGTGACTTTCAACGTGGCACCATCATAGGATGTCACCTTTCCAACAAGTCAGTTTGTCAAATATCTGCCCTTTGTAGAGCTGCCCTGCTCAACTGTAAGTGCTATTATTGTGAAGTGGAAACGTCTAGGAGCAACAACGGCTCAGCTGCGAAGTGGTAGACCACACAAAGCTCACAGAACGGGACCGGCGAGCGCTGAAACGTGTAGCGTGTAAAAAGCATCTGTCCTCGGTTGCAACACCCACTACCGAGTTCCAAACTTTGGGAGCTTCATTAAATGGGTTTCCACGGCCGAGCAGCCGCACACAAGCCTAAGATCACCATGGTCAATGCCGAGCATCGGCTGGAGTGGTGTAAAGCTCACAGCCGTTGGACACTGGAGCAGTGGAAACGTGTTCTCTGGAGGGATGGAATCACGCTTCACCATCTGGCAGTCCGACAGACAAATCTGAGTTTGGCAGATATGAGGAGAACTCTACCAGCTCCAATGCATAGTGCCAACTGTAAAGTTTGGTGGAGGAGGAATAATAGTCTGGGGCTGTTTTTCATGGTTCAGATACGAGGAGAACTCTACCAGCTCCAATGCATAGTGCCAACTGTAAAGTTTGGTGGAGGAGGAAAAATGGTCCGGGGCTTTTTTTCATGGTTCAGACTAGGCTCCTTAGTTCCACTGAAGGGAGATCTTAACGCTGCATTATAGCGACTGGAATCTTGGAAACATTTAAACTGAAACCTGCATTTGATCTACGTCTGAATTTCAAATGACACCCTAGTCGTAGGCTGTTTAAACAGGCAGACCAATTCTGATCTTTTTTTTTCACCAAATTGGGTCTTTTGACCAATTAGATCAGCTCTTGGCTCTTTTGACCAATCAGATCAGCTCTGAAAAAGACCCGATGTGAAAAGATCTGATGTGATTGGTCAAAAGAACAATTAGTAGAAGAGAGATCAGAATTGGGCTGCCTGTGTAAACGCAGACATATTGCATGTAGGGAATAGGGTGCACTACATTTGGCCAGAGTTTATAGGTACTATGTAGGGAATAGGGTGCACTACATTTGGCCAGAGTTTATAGGTACTATGTAGGGAATAGGGTGCACTACATTTGGCCAGAGTTTATAGGTACTATGTAGGGAATAGGGTGCACTACATTTGGCCAGAGTTTATATGTACTATGTAGGGAATAGGGTGCACTACATGTGACCAGAGTCTATAGGTACTATGTAGGGAAAAGGGTGCACTACATGTTACCAGAGTCTATAGGTACTATGTAGGGAATAGGGTGCACTACATGTCACCAGTCTATAGGTACTATGTAGGGAATAGGGTGCACTACATGTGACCAATCTATAGGTACTATGTAGGGAATAGGGTGCACTACATGTGACCAATCTATAGGTACTATGTAGGGAATAGGGTGCACTACATGTGACCAGAGTCTATAGGTACTATGTAGGGAATAGGGTGCACTACATGTGACCAGAGTCTATAGGTACTATGTAGGGAAAAGGGTGCACTACATGTTACCAGAGTCTATAGGTACTATGTAGGGAATAGGGTGCACTACATGTCACCAGTCTATAGGTACTATGTAGGGAATAGGGTGCACTACATGTGACCAATCTATAGGTACTATGTAGGGAATAGGGTGCACTACATGTGACCAGTCTATAGGTACTATGTAGGGAATAGGGTGCACTACATGTGACCAATCTATAGGTACTATGTAGGGAATAGGGTGCACTACATGTGACCAGTCTATAGGTACTATGTAGGGAATAGGGTGCACTACATGTGACCAGAGTCTATAGGTACTATGTAGGGAATAGGGTGCACTACATGTGACCAGTCTATAGGTACTATGTAGGGAATAGGGTGCACTACATTTGACCAGTCTATAGGTACTATGTAGGGAATAGGGTGCACTACATGTGACCAGTCTATAGGTGCTATGTAGGGAATAGGGTGCACTACATGTGACCAGTCTATAGGTACTATGTAGGGAATAGGGTGCACTACATGTGACCAGTCTATAGGTACTATGTAGGGAATAGGGTGCACTACATGTGACCAGTCTATAGGTACTGTGTAGGGAATAGGCTGCACCACATGTGACCAATCTATAGGTACTATGTAGGGAATAGGGTGCACTACATGTGACCAGTCTATAGGTACTATGTAGGGAATAGGGTGTCATTTGGGACTCTGACATTAGCATTGATCCAAGTGGTGCTGCTTGTGTTCAGAGACTTGTTGGTTGTTAACCTGTTGGCTGATGAAACATCCTAATTAATGCCACTTGTCCTTCCCTTCTATTCTACTCTGGTCCGTGATGTGATTAATGTGTGATTACTGAGTGGTTCAGTATTGATCTAGTCAATGACTCAATGCCGCTGACCGAACACAGACACTATTGGATATTCCGTTAGGAAAATTACACTTTAAATATGTCTTGTGTTTCTTGGACGTGAGAGATGACACAGAGCAACACGCTTGGAAGCACATATCAGTTCAAATGCACACGCACGCGCACACACACACACACACACACACACACACACACACACACACACGCATACGCGCACACGCGCACACACACACACACACACGCACACACAGATAGACAGACAGACAGACACACACACAGAGACAGACAGACAGACAGACAGACACATACACACACACACACACACACACACACACACACACACACACACACACACACACACACACACACACACACACAGACAGACATGCAAGTATGCACATATCCACTGGGCAGTTTAAACGTATATTCCACATTGATTCAACCAGTGTGTGCCCAGTCGGTATGCAGGCACGCCCGGCACACACCAGCCGGTCGGTATGCAGGCACGCCCGGTACACTCTGGCCGACTTACCGTCAAGCAGAAGAGGAAATGAGCTGAGTAAATAACAATAAATAAATAATAACAACAATAATGAATCATTTCTCCTCTTGAGGCCCCCCCTCTGTGATCCACTCGAGGCATATTAAATATCATTGTAAAAAGCATTAAAGGCAAGGAGACCTCCAGCTCAGCTAAAGCCACTGACAACTGTGTGCCGTTTTCAAGTTTTCGTTAAATAAATGTGAACTATTTGTTTGTATTACGTGTCAGATTAATCCGTGATAAAACAACTGCTGTCATTTATCTCCAGCATCCGGTTATACAGACAACTGCTGTTATTTATCTCCCGCATCCGGTTATACAGACAACTGCTGTCATTTATCTCCAGCATCCGGTTATACAGACAACTGCTGTCATTTATCTCCAGCATCCGGTTATACAGACAACTGCTGTTATTTATCTCCAGCATCCGGTTATACAGACAACTGCTGTTATTTATCTCCCGCATCCGGTTACACAGACAACTGCTGTCATTTATCTCCAGCATCCGGTTATACAGACAACTGCTGTCATTTATCTCCAGCATCCGGTTATACAGACAACTGCTGTCATTTATCTCCAGCATCCGGTTATACAGACAACTGCTGTCATTTATCTCCAGCATCCGGTTAGACAGACAACTGCTGTCATTTATCTCCTGCATCCGGTTATACAGACAACTGCTGTCAATTATCTCCAGCATCCGGTTATACAGACAACTGCTGTCATTTATCTCCAGCATCCGGTTATACAGACAACTGCTGTCATTTATCTCCAGCATCTGGTTATACAGACAACTGCTGTCATTTATCTCCAGCATCCGGTTATACAGACAACTGCTGTCATTTATCTCCAGCATCCGGTTATACAGACTACTGCTGTCATTTATCTCCAACATCCGGTTACACAGACAACTGCTGTCATTTATCTCCAGCATCCGGTTATACAGACAACTGCTGTCATTTATCTCCAGCATCCGTTATACAGACAACTGCTGTCATTTATCTCCAGCATCCGGTTATACAGACAACTGCTGTCATTTATCTCCAGCATCCGGTTATACAGACAACTGCTGTCATTTATCTCCCGCATCCGGTTATACAGACAACTGCTGTCATTTATCTCCAGCATCTGGTTATACAGACAACTGCTGTCATTTATCTCCAGCATCCGGTTATACAGACAACTGGTGTCATTCATCTTCAGCATCCGTTTATACAGACAACTGCTGTTATTTATCTCCAGCATCCGGTTATACAGACAACTGCTGTCATTTATCTCCAGCATCCGGTTATACAGACTACTGCTGTCATTTATCTCCAACATCCGGTTACACAGACAACCGCTGTCATTTATCTCCAGCATCCGGTTATACAGACAACTGCTGTCATTTATCTCCAGCATCCGGTTATACAGACAACTGCTGTCATTTATCTCCAGCATCCGGTTATACAGACAACTGCTGTCATTTATCTCCAGCATCTGGTTATACAGACTACTGCTGTCATTTATCTCCCGCATCCGGTTATACAGACAACTGCTTTTATTTATCTCCAGCATCCGGTTATACAGACAACTGGTGTCATTCATCTTCAGCATCCGTTTATACAGACAACTGCTGTTATTTATCTCCAGCATCCGGTTATACAGACAACTGCTGTCATTTATCTCCAGCATCCGGTTATACAGACTACTGCTGTCATTTATCTCCAACATCCGGTTACACAGACAACTGCTGTCATTTATCTCCAGCATCCGGTTATACAGACAACTGCTGTCATTTATCTCCAGCATCCGGTTATACAGACAACTGCTGTCATTTATCTCCTGCATCCGGTTATACAGACAACTGCTGTCAATTATCTCCAGCATCCGGTTATACAGACAACTGCTGTCATTTATCTCCAGCATCCGGTTATACAGACAACTGCTGTCATTTATCTCCAGCATCTGGTTACACAGACAACTGCTGTCATTTAGCTCCAGCATCCGGTTATACAGACAACTGCTGTCATTTATCTCCAGCATCCGGTTATACAGACTACTACTGTCATTTATCTCCAACATCCGGTTACACAGACAACTGCTGTCATTTATCTCCAGCATCCGGTTATACAGACAACTGCTGTCATTTATCTCCAGCATCCGGTTATACAGACAACTGCTGTCATTTATCTCCAGCATCCGGTTATACAGACAACTGCTGTCATTTATCTCCAGCATCCGGTTATACAGACAACTGCTGTCATTTATCTCCCGCATCCGGTTATACAGACAACTGCTGTCATTTATCTCCAGCATCCGGTTATACAGACAACTGGTGTCATTCATCTTCAGCATCCGTTTATACAGACAACTGCTGTTATTTATCTCCAGCATCCGGTTATACAGACAACTGCTGTCATTTATCTCCAGCATCCGGTTATACAGACTACTGCTGTCATTTATCTCCAACATCCGGTTACACAGACAACCGCTGTCATTTATCTCCAGCATCCGGTTATACAGACAACTGCTGTCATTTATCTCCAGCATCCGGTTATACAGACAACTGCTGTCATTTATCTCCAGCATCCGGTTATACAGACAACTGCTGTCATTTATCTCCAGCATCTGGTTATACAGACTACTGCTGTCATTTATCTCCCGCATCCGGTTATACAGACAACTGCTGTCATTTATCTCCAGCATCCGGTTATACAGACAACTGGTGTCATTCATCTTCAGCATCCGTTTATACAGACAACTGCTGTTATTTATCTCCAGCATCCGGTTATACAGACAACTGCTGTCATTTATCTCCAGCATCCGGTTATACAGGCTACTGCTGTCATTTATCTCCAACATCCGGTTACACAGACAACTGCTGTCATTTATCTCCAGCATCCGGTTATACAGACAACTGCTGTCATTTATCTCCAGCATCCGGTTATACAGACAACTGCTGTCATTTATCTCCAGCATCCGGTTATACAGACAACTGCTGTCATTTATCTCCAGCATCTGGTTATACAGACTACTGCTGTCATTTATCTCCCGCATCCGGTTATACAGACAACTGCTGTCATTTATCTCCAGCATCTGGTTATACAGACAACTGCTGTCATTTATCTCCAGCATCCGGTTACACAGACAACTGCTGTCATTTATCTCCAGCATCCGGTTATACAGACAACTGCTGTCATTTATCTCCAGCATCCGTTTATACAGACAACTGCTGTCATTTATCTCCAGCATCTGGTTATACAGACAACTGCTGTCATTTATCTCCAGCATCCGGTTATACAGACAACTGCTGTCATTTATCTCCAGCATCCGGTTATACAGACAACTGCTGTCATTTATCTCCAGCATCTGGTTATACAGACAAGGAACTGACTCCTTTTTCATGACTCATATTATCGATCAATATTGGCCTCCATTTAAGTGAATATTTGACTGAATGTAAAAGTGAGCTATACCTGGCAGTATGAGTGGGTTTTTAGGTTCATTTCCAATCCTGTTGTGGGCTCTGCCTGTTAAGCAGCTGAAGGGTACATTTGAACTCTACCTGCCAGTATGAGTGGGTTTTTAGGTTCATTTCCTGTTGTGGGCTCTGCCTGTTAAGCAGCAGAAGGGTATATTTGAACTATACCTGGCAGTATGAGTGGGTTTTTAGGTTAATTTCCTGTTGTGGGCTCTGCCTGTCAAGCAGCAGAAGGGTACATTTGAACTCTACCTGACAGTATGAGTGCGTTTTTAGGTTCATTTCCTGTTTAGGTTCATTTCCTGTTGTGGGCTCTGCCTGTTAAGCAGCTGAAGGGTCCATTTGCCGTTGTGCCGTCAGCTGATAATGTTTACGTTACGAAGCTCCCGGTAGAAACAGTTCTTGCAGTTGGCTAAACACAGCGGTAAGTAGAAGTGCTGTTTTTCTCCAACCAACGCAGGCCTTACCTAGCTAAGTTCGCTAACATCCCCCTTTTTCAACATTGTTATTTAAAGTTTGTGTTTAATAGTTATTGCTGCTGACAAACATGATGGGCTAAATTGATAGATGGACTACGTCAAATTGGCTAGTTAACAAGCTATATAGGTAATTCCACAATAAATTATGATTTAATTCTGAGCTTTCTTATCTCTCAGATATAGGCCAGACACTTCAAAACACACGTCCTTTATGATAAACACGTTTGACATTGTTATTCAATGCGTTTTTCTATGGGCTGTTTAAGCAAATCATTAGATTTTATATCTACAGGATTAGTTTAGTAGAAACCCTGCCCCTGGCCCTTCCCCTCTAGGGGGATACGATTAGTTTAGTAGAAACCCTGCCCCTGGCCCTTCCCCTCTAGGGGGATACGATTAGTTTAGTAGAAATCCTCTAGGGGGATACGATTAGTTTAGTAGAAACCCTCTGCCCCTGGCCCTTACCCTCTAGGGGGATACGATTAGTTTAGTAGAAACCCTGCCCCTGGCCCCTTCCCTCTAGGGGGATACGATTAGTTTAGTAGAAACCCTCTAGGGGGATACGATTAGTTTAGTAGAAACCCTGCCCCTGGCCCTTCCCCTCTAGGGGGATACGATTAGTTTAGTAGAAATCCTCTAGGGGGATACGATTAGTTTAGTAGAAACCCTGCCCCTGGCCCTTACCCTCTAGGTGGATACGATTAGTTTAGTAGAAACCCTGCCCCTGGCCCTCCCCTCTAGGGGGATACGATTAGTTTAGTAGAAACCCTGCCCCTGGCCCTTCCCCTCTAGGGGGATACGATTAGTTTAGTAGAAACCCTCTAGGGGGATACGATTAGTTTAGTAGAAACCCTGCCCCTGGCCCCTCCCCTCTAGGGGGATATGATTAGTTTAGTAGAAACCCTGACCCTGGCCCTTCCCCTCTAGGGGGATACGATTAGTTTAGTAGAAACCCTGCCCCTGGCCTTTACCCTCTAGGGGGATACGATTAGTTTAGTAGAAACCCTCTAGGGGGATATGATTAGTTTAGTAGAAACCCTCTAGGGGGATACGATTAGTTTAGTAGAAACCCTGCCCCTGGCCCCTCCCCTCTAGGGGGATACGATTAGTTTAGTAGAAACCCTGCCCCTCGCCCTTACCCTCTAGGGGGATATGATTAGTTTAGTAGAAACCCTCTACCCCTGGCCCTTACTCTCTAGGGGGATATGATTAGTTTAGTAGAAACCCTCTGCCCCTGGCCCCTCCCCTCTAGGGGGATATGATTAGTTTAGTAGAAACCCTCTAGGGGGATACAATTAGTTTAGTAGAAACCCTGTCCCTGGCCCCTCACCTCTAGGGGGATACGATTAGTTTAGAAACCCTGCCTCTGGCCCTTACCCTCTAGGGGGATACGATTAGTTTAGTAGAAACCCTCTGCCCCTGCCCCTTACCCTCTAGGGGGATACGATTAGTTTAGTAGAAACCCTGCCCCTGGCCCTTACCCTCTAGGGGGATACGATTAGTTTAGTAGAAACCCTGCCCCTGGCCCTTACCCTCTAGGGGGATACGATTAGTTTAGTAGAAACCCTGCCCCTGGCCCTTACACTCTAGGGGGATACGATTAGTTTAGTAGAAACCCTCTAGGGGGATACGATTAGTTTAGTAGAAACCCTGCCCCTGGCCCCTCCCCTCTAGGGGGATATGATTAGTTTAGTAGAAACCCTGCCCCTGGCCCTTAACCTCTAGGGGGATATGATTAGTTCAGTAGAAACCCTCTAGGGGGATACGATTAGTTTAGTAGAAACCCTGCCCCTGGCCCTTACCCTCTAGGGGGATACGATTAGTTTAGTAGAAACCCTCTAGGGGGATACGATTAGTTTAGTAGAAACCCTGCCCCTGGCCCCTCCCATCTAGGGGGATATGATTAGTTTAGTAGAAACCCTGGCCCTGGCCCTTACCCTCTAGGGGGATACGATTAGTTTAGTAGAAACCCTGCCCCTGGCCCTTCCCCTGTAGGGGGATACGATTAGTTTAGTAGAAACCCTCTAGGGGGATACGATTAGTTCAGTAGAAACCCTGCCCCTGGCCCCTCCCCTCTAGGGGGATATGATTAGTTTAGTAGAAACCCTCTAGGGGGATACGATTAGTTTAGTAGAAACCCTGCCCCAGGCCCTTACCCTCTAGGGGGATACGATTAGTTTAGTAGAAACCCTCTAGGGGGATACGATTAGTTTAGTAGAAACCCTGCCCCTGGCCCCTCCCCTCTACGGGGATACGATTAGTTTAGTAGAAACCCTGCCCCTCGCCCTTACCCTCTAGGGGGATATGATTAGTTTAGTAGAAACCCTCTACCCCTGGCCCTTACCCTCTAGGGGGATACGATTAGTTTAGTAGAAACCCTCTGCCCCTGGCCCCGCCCCTCTAGGGGGATATGATTAGTTTAGTAGAAACCCTCTAGGGGGATACGATTAGTTTAGTAGAAACCCTGCCCCTGGCCCCTCACCTCTAGGGGGATATGATTAGTTTAGTAGAAACCCTGCCCCTGGCCCTTACCCTCTAGGGGGATACGATTAGTTTAGTAGAAACCCTGCCCCTGCCCCTTACCCTCTAGGGGGATACGATTAGTTTAGTAGAAACCCTGCCCCTGGCCCTTACCCTCTAGGGGGATACGATTAGTTTAGTAGAAACCCTGCCCCTGGCCCTTACACTCTAGGGGGATACGATTAGTTTAGTAGAAACCCTCTAGGGGGATACGATTAGTTTAGTAGAAACCCTGCCCCTGGCCCCTCCCCTCTAGGGGGATATGATTAGTTTAGTAGAAACCCTGCCCCTGGCCCTTAACCTCTAGGGGGATATGATTAGTTCAGTAGAAACCCTCTAGGGGGATACGATTAGTTTAGTAGAAACCCTGCCCCTGGCCCTTACCCTCTAGGGGGATACGATTAGTTTAGTAGAAACCCTCTAGGGGGATACGATTAGTTTAGTAGAAACCCTGCCCCTGGCCCCTCCCCTCTAGGGGGATATGATTAGTTTAGTAGAAACCCTGGCCCTGGCCCTTACCCTCTAGGGGGATACGATTAGTTTAGTAGAAACCCTGCCCCTGGCCCTTCCCCTGTAGGGGGATACGATTAGTTTAGTAGAAACCCTCTAGGGGGATACGATTAGTTCAGTAGAAACCCTGCCCCTGGCCCCTCCCCTCTAGGGGGATATGATTAGTTTAGTAGAAACCCTCTAGGGGGATACGATTAGTTTAGTAGAAACCCTGCCCCTGGCCCTTACCCTCTAGGGGATACGATTAGTTTAGTAGAAACCCTCTAGGGGGATACGATTAGTTTAGTAGAAACCCTGCCCCTGGCCCCTCCCCTCTAGGGGGATACGATTAGTTTAGTAGAAACCCTGCCCCTCGCCCTTACCCTCTAGGGGGATATGATTAGTTTAGTAGAAACCCTCTACCCCTGGCCCTTACCCTCTAGGGGGATACGATTAGTTTAGTAGAAACCCTCTGCCCCTGGCCCCACCCCTCTAGGGGGATATGATTAGTTTAGTAGAAACCCTCTAGGGGGATACGATTAGTTTAGTAGAAACCCTGCCCCTGGCCCCTCACCTCTAGGGGGATACGATTAGTTTAGTAGAAACCCTGCCCCTGGCCCTTACCCTCTAGGGGGATACGATTAGTTTAGTAGAAACCCTCTGCCCCTGCCCCTTACCCTCTAGGGGGATACGATTAGTTTAGTAGAAACCCTGCCCCTGGCCCTTACCCTCTAGGGGGATACGATTAGTTTAGTAGAAACCCTGCCCCTGGCCCTTACCCTCTAGGAGGATACGATTAGTTTAGTAGAAACCCTGCCCCTGGCCCTTACACTCTAGGGGGATACGATTAGTTTAGTAGAAACCCTCTAGGGGGATACGATTAGTTTAGTAGAAACCCTGCCCCTGGCCCTTCCCCTGTAGGGGGATACGATTAGTTTAGTAGAAACCCTCTAGGGGGATACGATTAGTTTAGTAGAAACCCTGCCCCTGGCCCCTCCCCTCTAGGGGGATATGATTAGTTTAGTAGAAACCCTGCCCCTGGCCCTTACCCTCTAGGGGGATACGATTAGTTTAGTAGAAACCCTGCCCCTGGCCCTTACCCTCTAGGGGGATACGATTAGTTTAGTAGAAACCCTGCCCCTGGCCCTTACACTCTAGGGGGATCCGATTAGTTTAGTAGAAACCCTCTAGGGGGATACGATTAGTTTAGTAGAAACCCTGCCCCTGCCTCTCCCCTCTAGGGGGATATGATTAGTTTTGTAGAAACCCTGCCCCTGGCCCTTAACCTCTAGGGGGATATGATTAGTTCAGTAGAAACCCTCTAGGGGGATACGATTAGTTTAGTAGAAACCCTGCCCCTGGTCCTTACCCTCTAGGGGGATACGATTAGTTTAGTAGAAACCCTCTAGGGGGATACGATTAGTTTAGTAGAAACCCTGCCCCTGGCCCCTCCCCTCTAGGGGGATATGATTAGTTTAGTAGAAACCCTGCCCCTGGCCCTTACCCTCTAGGGGGATACGATTAGTTTAGTAGAAACCCTGCCCCTGGCCCTTACCCTGTAGGGGGATACGATTAGTTTAGTAGAAACCCTCTAGGGGGATACGATTAGTTCAGTAGAAACCCTGCCCCTGGCCCCTCCCCTCTAGGGGGATATGATTAGTTTAGTAGAAACCCTGCTCCTGGCCCTTCCCCTCTAGGGGGATACGATTAGTTTAGTAGAAACCCTGCCCCTGGCCCCTCCCCTCTAGGGGGATACGATTAGTTTAGTAGAAACCCTGCCCCTCGCCCTTACACTCTAGGGGGATATGATTAGTTTAGTAGAAACCCTCTACCCCTGGCCCTTACCCTCTAGGGGGATACGATTAGTTTAGTAGAAACCCTCTGCCCCTGGCCCCTCCCCTCTAGGGGGATATGATTAGTTTAGTAGAAACCCTCTAGGGGGATACGATTAGTTTAGTTGAAACCCTGCCCCTGGCCCCTCACCTCTAGGGGATACGATTAGTTTAGTAGAAACCCTGCCCCTGGCCCTTACCCTCTAGGGGGATACGATTAGTTTAGTAGAAACCCTGCCCCTGGCCCTTACCCTCTAGGGGGATACGATTAGTTTAGTAGAAACCCTGCCCCTGGCCCTTACCCTCTAGGGGGATACGATTAGTTTAGTAGAAACCCTGCCCCTGGCCCCTCCCCTCTAGGGGGATATGATTAGTTTAGTAGAAACCCTCTAGGGGGATACGATTAGTTTAGTAGAAACCCTGCCCCTGGCCCCTCACCTCTAGGGGGATACGATTAGTTTAGTAGAAACCCTGCCTCTGGCCCTTACCCTCTAGGGGATACGATTAGTTTAGTAGAAACCCTCTGCCCCTGCCCCTTACCCTCTAGGGGGATACGATTAGTTTAGTAGAAACCCTGCCCCTGGCCCTTACCCTCTAGGGGGTACGATTAGTTTAGTAGAAACCCTCTAGGGGGATACGATTAGTTTAGTAGAAACCCTGCCCCTGGCCCTTACCCTCTAGGGGGATACGATTAGTTTAGTAGAAACCCTGCCCTGGCCCTTACCCTCTAGGGGGATACGATTAGTTTAGTAGAAACCCTGCCCCTGGCCCCTCCCCTCTAGGGGGATATGATTAGTTTAGTAGAAACCCTGCCCCTGGCCCTTAACCTCTAGGGGGATACGATTAGTTCTGTAGAAACCCTGCCCCTGGCCCTTACCCTCTAGGGGGATACGATTAGTTTAGTAGAAACCCTGCCCCTGGCCCTTCCCCTCTAGTGGGATACGATTAGTTTAGTAGAAACCCTCTAGGGGGATACGATTAGTTTAGTAGAAACCCTGCCTCTGGCCCTTCCCCTCTAGGGGGATACGATTAGTTTAGTAGAAACCCCCTAGGGGGATACGATTAGTTTAGTAGAAACCCTGCCCCTGGCCCCTCCCCTCTAGGGGGATACGATTAGTTTAGTAGAAACCCTGCCCCTCGCCCTTACCCTCTAGGGGGATATGATTAGTTTAGTAGAAACCCTCTACCCCTGGCCATTACTCTCTAGGGGGATATGATTAGTTTAGTAGAAACCCTCTGCCCCTGGCCCCTCCCCTCTAGGGGGATATGATTCGTTTAGTAGAAACCCTCTAGGGGGATACGATTAGTTTAGTAGAAACCCTGCCCCTGGCCCCTCACCTCTAGGGGGATACGATTAGTTTAGTAGAAACCCTGCCTCTGGCCCTTACCCTCTAGGGGGATACGATTAGTTTAGTAGAAACCCTCTGCCCCTGCCCCTTACCCTCTAGGGGGATACGATTAGTTTAGTAGAAACCCTGCCCCTGGCCCTTACCCTCTAGGGGGATACGATTAGTTTAGTAGAAACCCTGCCCCTGGCCCTTACCCTCTAGGGGGATACGATTAGTTTAGTAGAAACCCTGCCCCTGGCCCTTACACTCTAGGGGGATACGATTAGTTTAGTAGAAACCCTCTAGGGGGATACGATTAGTTTAGTAGAAACCCTGCCCCTGGCCCCTCCCCTCTAGGGGGATATGATTAGTTTAGTAGAAACCCTGCCCCTGGCCCTTAACCTCTAGGGGGATATGATTAGTTCAGTAGAAACCCTCTAGGGGGATACGATTAGTTTAGTAGAAACCCTGCCCTGGCCCTTACCCTCTAGGGGGATACGATTAGTTTAGTAGAAACCCTCTAGGGGGATACGATTAGTTTAATAGAAACCCTGCCCCTGGCCCCTCCCCTCTAGGGGGATATGATTAGTTTAGTAGAAACCCTGGCCCTGGCCCTTACCCTCTAGGGGGATACGATTAGTTTAGTAGAAACCCTGCCCCTGGCCCTTCCCCTGTAGGGGGATACGATTAGTTTAGTAGAAACCCTCTAGGGGGATACGATTAGTTCAGTAGAAACCCTGCCCCTGGCCCCTCCCCTCTAGGGGGATATGATTAGTTTAGTAGAAACCCTGCCCCTGGCCCTTCCCCTCTAGGGGGATACGATTAGTTTAGTAGAAACCCTGCCCCTGGCCCCTCCCCTCTAGGGGGATACGATTAGTTTAGTAGAAACCCTGCCCCTCGCCCTTACCCTCTAGGGGGATATGATTAGTTTAGTAGAAACCCTCTACCCCTGGCCCTTACCCTCTAGGGGGATACGATTAGTTTAGTAGAAACCCTCTGCCCCTGGCCCCGCCCCTCTAGGGGGATATGATTAGTTTAGTAGAAACCCTCTAGGGGGATACGATTAGTTTAGTAGAAACCCTGCCCCTGGCCCCTCACCTCTAGGGGGATACGATTAGTTTAGTAGAAACCCTGCCCCTGGCCCTTACCCTCTAGGGGGATACGATTAGTTTAGTAGAAACCCTCTGCCCCTGCCCCTTACCCTCTAGGGGGATACGATTAGTTTAGTAGAAACCCTGCCCCTGGCCCTTACCCTCTAGGGGGATACGATTAGTTTAGTAGAAACCCTGCCCCTGGCCCTTACCCTCTAGGAGGATACGATTAGTTTAGTAGAAACCCTGCCCCTGGCCCTTACACTCTAGGGGGATACGATTAGTTTAGTAGAAACCCTAGGGGGATACGATTAGTTTAGTAGAAACCCTGCCCCTTGCCCTTACCCTCTAGGGGGATACGATTAGTTTAGTAGAAACCCTCTAGGGGGATACGATTAGTTTAGTAGAAACCCTGCCCCTGGCCCCTCCCCTCTAGGGGGATATGATTAGTTTAGTAGAAACCCTGCCCCTGGCCCTTACCCTCTAGGGGGATACGATTAGTTTAGTAGAAACCCTGCCCCTGGCCCTTACCCTCTAGGGGGATACGATTAGTTTAGTAGAAACCCTGCCCCTGGCCCTTACACTCTAGGGGGATCCGATTAGTTTAGTAGAAACCCTCTAGGGGGATACGATTAGTTTAGTAGAAACCCTGCCCCTGCCCCTCCCCTCTAGGGGGATATGATTAGTTTTGTAGAAACCCTGCCCCTGGCCCTTAACCTCTAGGGGGATATGATTAGTTCAGTAGAAACCCTCTAGGGGGATACGATTAGTTTAGTAGAAACCCTGCCCCTGGCCCTTACCCTCTAGGGGGATACGATTAGTTTAGTAGAAACCCTCTAGGGGGATACGATTAGTTTAGTAGAAACCCTGCCCCTGGCCCCTCCCCTCTAGGGGGATATGATTAGTTTAGTAGAAACCCTGCCCCTGGCCCTTACCCTCTAGGGGGATACGATTAGTTTAGTAGAAACCCTGCCCCTGGCCCTTCCCCTGTAGGGGGATACGATTAGTTTAGTAGAAACCCTCTAGGGGGATACGATTAGTTCAGTAGAAACCCTGCCCCTGGCCCCTCCCCTCTAGGGGGATATGATTAGTTTAGTAGAAACCCTGCCCCTGGCCCTTCCCCTCTAGGGGGATACGATTAGTTTAGTAGAAACCCTGCCCCTGGCCCCTCCCCTCTAGGGGGATACGATTAGTTTAGTAGAAACCCTGCCCCTCGCCCTTACACTCTAGGGGGATATGATTAGTTTAGTAGAAACCCTCTACCCCTGGCCCTTACCCTCTAGGGGGATACGATTAGTTTAGTAGAAACCCTCTGCCCCTGGCCCCTCCCCTCTAGGGGGATATGATTAGTTTAGTAGAAACCCTCTAGGGGGATACGATTAGTTTAGTAGAAACCCTCTAGGGGGATACGATTAGTTTAGTTGAAACCCTGCCCCTGGCCCCTCACCTCTAGGGGATACGATTAGTTTAGTAGAAACCCTGCCCCTGGCCCTTACCCTCTAGGGGGATACGATTAGTTTAGTAGAAACCCTCTGCCCCTGCCCCTTACCCTCTAGGGGGATACGATTAGTTTAGTAGAAACCCTGCCCCTGGCCCTTACCCTCTAGGGGGATACGATTAGTTTAGTAGAAACCCTGCCCCTGGCCCTTACCCTCTAGGGGGATACGATTAGTTTAGTAGAAACCCTGCCCCTGGCCCTTACACTCTAGGGGGATACGATTAGTTTAGTAGAAACCCTCTAGGGGGATACGATTAGTTTAGTAGAAACCCTGCCCCTGGCCCTTACCCTCTAGGGGGATACGATTAGTTTAGTGGAAACCCTCTAGGGGGATACGATTAGTTTAGTAGAAACCCTGCCCCTGGCCCCTCCCCTCTAGGGGGATATGATTAGTTTAGTATAAACCCTGCCCCTGGCCCTTAACCTCTAGGGGGATACGATTAGTTCTGTAGAAACCCTGCCCCTGGCCCTTACCCTCTAGGGGGATACGATTAGTTTAGTAGAAACCCTGCCCCTGGCCCTTCCCCTCTAGGGGGATACGATTAGTTTAGTAGAAACCCTCTAGGGGGATACGATTAGTTTAGTAGAAACCCTGCCTCTGGCCCTTCCCCTCTAGGGGGATACGATTAGTTTAGTAGAAACCCTCTAGGGGGATACGATTAGTTTAGTAGAAACCCTGCCCCTGGCCCTTCCCATCTAGGGGGATACGATTAGTTTAGTAGAAACCCTTCCCCTGGCCCTTACCCTCTAGGGGGATACGTTTAGTTGAGTAGAAACCCTGCCCCTGGCCCTTAACCTCTAGGGGGATACGATTAGTTTAGTAGAAACCCTCTAGGGGGATACGATTAGTTTAGTAGAAACCCTCTAGGGGGATATGATTAGTTTAGTAGAAACCCTGCCCCTGGCCCTTAACCTCTAGGGGGATACGATTAGTTTAGTAGAAACCCTCTAGGGGGATACGATTAGTTTAGTAGAAACCCTGCCCCTGGCCCTTCCCCTCTAGGGGGATACGATTAGATTAGTAGAAACCCAGCCCCTGGCCCTTACCCTCTAGGGGGATACGATTAGTTTAGTAGAAACCCTCTAGGGGGATCCGATTAGTTTAGTAGAAACCCTCTGCCCCTGGCCCTTACCCTCTAGGGGGATACGATTAGTTTAGTAGAAACCCTGCCCCTGGCCGCTCCCCTCTAGGGGGATACGATTAGTTTAGTAGAAACCCTGCCCCTGGCCCTTACCCTCTAGGGGGATACGATTAGTTTAGTAGAAACCCTGCCCCTGGCCCTTACCCTCTAGGGGGATACGATTGGTTTAGTAGAAACCCTCTGCCCCTTCCCGTCTAGGGTGATACAATTAGTTTAGTAGAAACCCGTCCCCTGGCCCTTACCCTCTAGGGGGATACGATTAGTTTAGTAGAAACCCTCTAGGGGGATACGATTAGTTTAGTAGAAACCCTCTGCCCCTGGGCCCTTCCCCTCTAGGGGGATACGATTAGTTTAGTAAAAACCCGTACCCTGGCCCTTACCCTCTAGGGGGATACGATTAGTTTAGTAGAAACCCTCTAGGGGGATACGATTAGTTTAGTAGAAACCCTCTGCCCCTGGGCCCTTCCCCTCTAGGGGGATACGATTAGTTTAGTAGAAACCCTGCCCCTGGCCCTTCCCCTCTAGGGGGATACGATTAGTTTAGTAAAAACCCTGCCCCTGGCCCTTCCCCTCTAGGGGGATGCGATTAGTTTAGTAGAAACCCTGCCCCTGGCCCTTCCCCTCTAGGGGGATACGATTAGTTTAATAGAAACCCTGCCCCTGGCCCTTTCCCTCTAGGGGGATACGATTAGTTTAGTAGAAACCCTCTAGGGGGATACGACTAGTTTAGTAGAAACCCTGCCCCTGGCCCTTAACCTCTAGGGGGATATGATTCGTTTAGTAGAACCCCTGCCCCTGGCCCTTAACCTCTAGGGGGATATGATTAGTTTAGTAGAAACCCTGCCCCTGGCCCCTACCCTCTAGGGGGATACGATTATTTAGTTAAAAAGACAGGTGCTTCTGATAATACCGCCATCGTCGTGGAGGCCGAGGACGTGTATCTGATGCTGCCAAAAATATTATGGCACATCATCCTCTTTTTGGCCAGACAGCATCAGATACATGGGCTACGTAGAGTAAGAAAAGAGGGGCGCAGATTCGCTTGTTTGGATATTTTCTCCAGTGCGACAGTTTCAGACAATTGCGAATTTGTTTAAAGTTTGGCGGGTGCACAGTGCACTGTGTTCGGATGCTGGAATTTGTTGGGGTGAATGTGCGAAAGTAACATACTTTTTGAAGTGATTTCATTGACAATCAGATGAAAACATGACACATTAGAAGGTGATACATTTGTTCAGTTCAATTACATGTCTTTGCTATAAAGACTGGCCTCTGCCTTGGGGAGTGCTTCAGACTGGCCTCTGCCTTGGGGAGGGCTTCAGACTGGCCTCTGTCTTGGGGAGGGCTTCAGACTGGCCTCTGCCTTGGGGAGGGCTTCAGACTGGCCTCTGCCTTGGGGAGGGCTCCATACTGGCCTCTGCCTTGGGGAGGGTTTCCAGACTGGCCTCTGCCTTGGAGAGGGCTTCAGACTGGCCTCTGCCTTGGGGAGGGCTCCAGACTGGCCTCTGCCTTGGGGAGGGCTCCAGACTGGCCTCTGCCTTGGAGAGGGCTTCAGACTGGCCTCTGCCTTGGAGAGGGCTTCAGACTGGCCTCTGTCTTGGGTAGGGCTTCAGACTGGCCTCTGTCTTGGGGAGGGCTTCAGACTGGCCTCTGTCTTGGGGAGGGCTTCAGACTGGCCTCTGTCTTGGGGAGGGCTTCAGACTGGCCTCTGTCTTGGGGAGAGCTTCAGACTGGCCTCTGTCTTGGGGAGGGCTTCAGACTGGCCTCTGCCTTTGGGAGGGCTCCAGACTGGCCTCTGCCTTGGAGAGGGCTTCAAACTGGCCTCTGCCTTGGGGCCTTCATATCACTAAGTCTGCACCTGACCACTCACTCAGAAAGACGCAACCTCTCGGTTTAGATGCGGAATAAGCTCTGCAAAACAATTAAGGCAGTCTCTCCCCAGCTGGCAGATGGGTCTGGCTAAGACAAGTGTGACACAGAGAGTGGGTTTAATGCTCATTAGATCTCTTCAAGCTAAGCTCCCTAACAACACACATTTTATTACACACACTGCTTGGAAAAAGAACTGCTGCATGGCTCTCCTCTCCTCTTCTCTCCTCTCCTCTCCTCCTCTCTTCTCTCCTCTCCTCTCCTCTCCTCTCCTCTCCTCTCCTCTCCTCTCCTCTCCTCTTCTCTTCTCTTCTCTTCTCCTCTCCTCTCTTCTCCTCTCTTCAACTATTTTATTATCATCTCTCTCTCTCTCTCCTCTCCTCTCCTCTCCTCTCCTCTCCTCTCTTCAACTATTTTATTATCTTCTCTCTCTTTCCTTTCTCTCTTCTCCTATCCTCTCTTCTACTCTCATCTCTTCTCATTATGAATTTATAAGTAATAAGCATGTCTGGGAAGTTACTGGCAAGACTGACCATGAACCGTTGTCTGGTTAGAGAGAAGGCCTAGGGAAGAACTGATGTCTGGTCAGAGAGGAATAGAGAGAAGGCCTAGAGGAGAACTGATGTCTGGTTAGAGAGGAATAGAGAGAAGGCCTAGAGGAGAACTGATGTCTGGTCAGAGAGGAATAGAGAGAAGGCCTAGAGGAGAACTGATGTCTGGTTAGAGAGGAATAGACAGAAGGCCTAGGGAAGAACTGATGTCTGGTTAGAGAAGAATAGACAGAAGGTCTAGAGGAGAACTAATGTCTGGTTAGAGAGGAATAGACAGAAGGTCTAGAGGATAACTAATGTCTGGTTAGAGAGGGATAAATACGGCCCTGTAGAAGACAGGGAGACTAGAGGAGAACGTATGTCTGATTAGACTGATGTTGATGAATTAGAGTCTAACAGTCATGTTGATGAATTAGAGTCTAACAGTCATGTTGATGAATTAGAGTCTAACAGTCATGTTGTTGCATTAGAGTCTAACAGTCATGTTGATGAATTAGAGTCTAACAGCCATGTTGAATAAGAGTCTAACAGTCATGTTGATGGATTAGAGTCTAACAGTCATGTTCATGAATTAGAGTCTAACAGTCATGTTGATGAATTAGAGTCTAACAGTCATGTTGATGAAGAGTCTAACAGTCATGTTGATGGATTAGAGTCTAACAGTCATGTTGATGAATTAGAGTCTAACAGTCATGTTGATGAATTAGAGTCTAACAGTCATGTTGATGGATTAGAGTCTAGCAGGCATGTTGGTGGATTAGAGTCTAACAGTCATGTTGATGGATTAGAGTCTAACAGTCATGTTGATGGATTAGAGTCTAACAGTCATGTTGATGAAGAGTCTAACAGTCATGTTGATGGATTAGAGTCTAACAGTCATGTTGATGAATTATAGTCTAACAGTCATGTTGATGGATTAGAGTCTAACAGTCATGTTGATGAAGAGTCTAACATTCATGTTGATGGATTAGAGTCTAACAGTCACGTTGATGGATTAGAGTAACAGTCATGTAGATGGATTAGAGTCTAACAGTCATGTTGATGAATTAGAGTCTAATATGCATGTTGATGGATTAGAGTCTAAGAGTCATGTTGATGAATTAGAGTCTAACAGGCATTTTGATGGATTAGAGTCTAACAGGCATGTTGATGGATTAGAGTCTAACAGGCACGTTGATGGATTAGAGTCTAACAGTCATGTTGATGGATTAGAGTCTAACAGTCATGTTGTTGCATTAGAGTCTAACAGTCATGTTGATGAATTAGAGTCTAACAGCCATGTTGAATAAGAGTCTAACAGTCATGTTGATGGATTAGAGTCTAACAGTCATGTTCATGAATTAGAGTCTAACAGTCATGTTGATGGATTAGAGTCTAACAGTCATGTTGTTGCATTAGAGTCTAACAGTCCTGTTGATGGATTAGAGTCTAACAGTCATGTTCATGAATTAGAGTCTAACAGTCATGTTGATGGATTAGAGTCTAACAGTCATGTTGTTGCATTAGAGTCTAACAGTCCTGTTGATGGATTAGAGTCTAACAGTCATGTTGATGGATTAGAGTCTAACAGTCATGTTGATGAATTAGAGTCTAACAGTCATGTTGATGAAGAGTCTAACAGTCATGTTGATGGATTAGAGTCTAACAGTCATGTTGATGAATTAGAGTCTAACAGTCATGTTGATGAATTAGAGTCTAACAGTCATGTTGATGGATTAGAGTCTAGCAGGCATGTTGATGGATTAGAGTCTAACAGTCATGTTGATGGATTAGAGTCTAACAGTCATGTTGATGAATTATAGTCTAACAGTCATGTTGATGGATTAGAGTCTAACAGTCATGTTGATGAAGAGTCTAACATTCATGTTGATGGATTAGAGTCTAACAGTCACGTTGATGGATTAGAGTAACAGTCATGTTGATGGATTAGAGTCTAACAGTCATGTTGATGAATTAGAGTCTAACAGGCATGTTGATGGATTAGAGTCTAACAGTCATGTTGATGAATTAGAGTCTAACAGGCATGTTGATGGATTAGAGTCTAACAGGCATGTTGATGGATTAGAGTCTAACAGGCACGTTGATGGATTAGAGTCTAACAGTCATGTTGATGGATTAGAGTCTAACAGGCACGTTGATGGATTAGAGTCTAACAGTCACGTCGATGGATTAGAGTCTAACAGTCATGTTGATGGATTAGAGTCTAACAGTCATGTTGATGGATTAGAGTCTAACAGGCATGTTGATGGATTAGAGTCTAACAGTCATGTTGATGGATTAGAGTCTAACAGGCACGTTGATGGATTAGAGTCTAACAGTCATGTTGATGGATTAGAGTCTAACAGGCACGTTGATGGATTAGAGTCTAACAGGCACGTTGATGGATTAGAGTCTAACAGGCATGTTGATGGATTAGCGTCTAACAGGCATGTTGATGGATTAGAGTCTAACAGTCATGTTGATGGATTAGAGTCTAACATGCATGTTGATGGATTAGAGTCTAACAGTCATGTTGATGGATTAGAGTCTAACAGGCATGTTGATGGATTAGAGTCTAACAGGCACGTTGATGGATTAGAGTCTAACAGGCACGTTGATGGATTAGAGTCTAACAGGCGTGTTGATGAATTAGAGTCTAACAGGCATGTTGATGGATTAGAGTCTAACAGGCATGTTGATGGATTAGAGTCTAACAGGCATGTTGATGGATTAGAGTCTAACAGGCATGTTGATGGATTAGAGTCTAACAGGCACGTTGATGGATTAGAGTCTAACAGGCATGTTGATGGATTAGAGTCTAACAGGCACGTTGATGGATTAGAGTCTAACAGGCATGTTGATGGATTAGAGTCTAACAGGCACGTTGATGGATTAGAGTCTAACAGGCATGTTGATGGATTAGAGTCTAACAGGCACGGTGATGGATTAGAGTCTAACAGGCACGTTGATGGATTAGAGTCTAACAGGCACGTTGATGGATTAGAGTCTAACAGGCACGTTGATGGATTAGAGTCTAACAGTCACGTTGATGGATTAGAGTCTAACAGGCACATTGATGGATTAGAGTCTAACAGGCACGTTGATGGATTAGAGTCTAACAGGCACGTTGATGGATTAGAGTCTAACAGGCACGTTGATGGATTAGAGTCTAACAGGCATGTTGATGGATTAGAGTCTAACAGGCACGTTGATGGATTAGAGTCTAACAGGCATGTTGATGGATTAGAGTCTAACAGGCATGTTGATGGATTAGAGTCTAACAGGCATGTTGATGGATTAGAGTCTAACAGGCATGTTGGTGGATTAGAGTCTAACAGGCATGTTGATGGATTAGAGTCTAACAGGCATGTTGATGGATTAGAGTCTAACAGGCATGTTGATGGATTAGAGTCTAACAGGCACGTTGATGGATTAGAGTCTAACAGGCATGTTGATGGATTAGAGTCTAACAGGCGTGTTGATGGATTAGAGTCTAACAGGCACGTTGATGGATTAGAGTCTAACAGGCGTGTTCTGTTAATAAAGCTGGAGATTGACTTGTGTTCTGTTGAGAATCCTAAAGTGTTGGTGAAGACAACTGATTGGAATAGTTTAAAGGAAAAGAAAGTGTTTAGAGTAGTGATTACAAGATGTGATGGAGAAGTTCATTACTGACCGCGGGCAGCGTTTGGCACACTAACACACACACACACACATTCATCACGCCTCCCTGCTCCGTTATCAGCTACGTTAACAATGTGGATGGACACACAGTTAACTTCTCTATCTCAGTACATACATTTCATACCCTTTATTCTTTATTCTTTATTCTCCCGTCAGTAACAGTTTAAAGACACACACACACACACACAGACACACACAGACACACACACACACATACACACACAGAGACACACACACACACACAGAGACACACACACACACACACATACACACACACACACACACACACACAGAGAGAGACACACACACACACAGAGAGACACACACACACACACAGACACACACACACACAGAGACACACACACACTTTATTCTTGTCTCCCAGTAACAGTTTAAGGTGTAAAGAATATACAGACAAGCTCATGTTTAAATTGAAGCAACGTTTATTATACTTGTCAACGTTATGGATGAGCGCGTTGTTTGGTTCGTTTCCTGTCTCTCTCTCTCCTTCTCGGTAACTTCCTGGTATGCTGGGATAAGGACCAGAGCTAGGGTAATCAGGCTGGCTTTGTAGTGCCTGTCCAGAATAGCTCGTTCATGTGAACGGGCATATTGAAAGACACCATGTCAGTAGTGATTGCAGGTGTTACAGGAAAACCAAGAGTTTATATTAGTGATTACAGGAAAACAATGTTTATATTAGTGATTACAGGAAAACATTGTTTATATTAGTGATTACAGGAAAACAAAGTGTTTATATTAGTGATTACAGGAAAACAAAGTGTTCATATTAGTGATTACAGGAAAACAAAGTGTTCATATTAGTGATTACAGGAAAACAAAGCTTTGGGTTAATTTTACAAATCAAGATGTTTCAAGCCAAGTGATATGAGATGTGGTCCTGTTTTAGTTCTCTGGTTGACCTGCCCTCTCCCCTCTGGAGGGTTGGCCTGTCCTCTCCCTCCGGAGGGTTGACCTGTCCTCTCCCTCTGGAGGGTTGACCTGTCCTCTCCCCTCTGGAGGGTTGGCCTGTCCTCTCCCTCCGGAGGGTTGACCTGTCCTCTCCCTCCAGAGGGTTGACCTGTCCTCTCCCTCAGGAGGGTTGACCTGTCCTCTCCCTCAGGAGGGTTGACCTGTCCTCTCCCTCAGGAGGGTTGGCCTGTCCTCTCCTTCCAGAGGGTTGACCTGTCCTCTCCCTCAGGAGGGTTGACCTGTCCTCTCCCTCCGGAGGGTTGGCCTGTCCTCTCCCTCTGGAGGGTTGGCCTGTCCTCTCCCTCCGGAGGGTTGACCTGTCCACTCCCTCCGGAGGGTTGACCTGTCCTCTCCCTCCTGGGGGTTGACCTGTCCTCTCCCTCCGGAGGGTTGGCCTGTCCTCTCCCTCCGGAGGGTTGACCTGGCCTCTCCCTCCGGAGGGTTGACCTGTCCTCTCCCTCCGGAGGGTTGACCTGTCCTCTCCCTCCGGAGGGTTGACCTGTCCTCTCCCTCTGGAGGGTTGACCTGTCCTCTCCCTCCGGAGGGTTGACCTGTCCTCTCCCTCCGGAGGGTTGACCTGTCCTATCCCTCCGGAGGGTTGACCTGTCCTCTCCCCTCTGGAGTCTTGGCCTGTCCTCTCCCTCCGGAGGATTGGCCTGTCCTCTCCCTTCTGGGGGTTGACCTGTCCTCTCCCTCCGGGGGGGTTGGCCTGTCCTCTCCCTCCGGAGGGTTGACCTGTCCTCTCCCTCCGGAGGGTTGACCTGTCCTCTCCCTGCGGAGGGTTGACCTGTCCTCTCCCTCTGGAGGGTTGACCTGTCCTCTCCCTCCGGAGGGTTGACCTGTCCTCTCCCTCCAGAGGGTTGACCTGTCCTCTCCCTCTGGAGGGTTGACCTGTCCTATCCCTCCGGAGGGTTGGCCTGTCCTCTCCCTCTGGGGGTTGACCTGTCCTCTCCCTCCGGGGGGGTTGGCCTGTCCTCTCCCTCCGGAGGGTTGACCTGTCCTCTCCCTCCGGAGGGTTGACCTGTCCTCTCCCTCCGGAGGGTTGACCTGTCCTCTCCCTCCTGGGGGTTGACCTGTCCTCTCCCTCCGGAGGGTTGGCCTGTCCTCTCCCTCCGGAGGGTTGACCTGGCCTCTCCCTCCGGAGGGTTGACCTGTCCTCTCCCTCCGGAGGGTTGACCTGTCCTCTCCCTCCGGAGGGTTGACCTGTCCTCTCCCTCTGGAGGGTTGACCTGTCCTCTCCCTCCGGAGGGTTGACCTGTCCTCTCCCTCTGGAGGGTTGACCTGTCCTATCCCTCCGGAGGGTTGACCTGTCCTCTCCCCTCTGGAGTCTTGGCCTGTCCTCTCCCTCCGGAGGATTGGCCTGTCCTCTCCCTTCTGGGGGTTGACCTGTCCTCTCCCTCCGGGGGGGTTGGCCTGTCCTCTCCCTCCGGAGGGTTGACCTGTCCTCTCCCTCCGGAGGGTTGACCTGTCCTCTCCCTGCGGAGGGTTGACCTGTCCTCTCCCTCTGGAGGGTTGACCTGTCCTCTCCCTCCGGAGGGTTGACCTGTCCTCTCCCTCCAGAGGGTTGACCTGTCCTCTCCCTCTGGAGGGTTGACCTGTCCTATCCCTCCGGAGGGTTGGCCTGTCCTCTCCCTCTGGGGGTTGACCTGTCCTCTCCCTCCGGGGGGGTTGGCCTGTCCTCTCCCTCCGGAGGGTTGACCTGTCCTCTCCCTCCGGAGGGTTGACCTGTCCTCTCCCTCTGGAGGGTTGACCTGTCCTCTCCCTCCGGAGGGTTGACCTGTCCTCTCCCTCCGGAGGGTTGACCTGTCCTCTCCCTCTGGAGGGTTGACCTGTCCTATCCCTCCGGAGGGTTGACCTGTCCTCTCCCCTCTGGAGGGTTGGCCTGTCCTCTCCCTCCGGAGGATTGGCCTGTCCTCTCCCTTCTGGGGGTTGACCTGTCCTCTCCCTCCGGGGGGGTTGGCCTGTCCTCTCCCTCCGGAGGGTTGACCTGTCCTCTCCCTCCGGAGGGTTGACCTGTCCTCTCCCTGCGGAGGGTTGACCTGTCCTCTCCCTCTGGAGGGTTGACCTGTCCTCTCCCTCCGGAGGGTTGACCTGTCCTCTCCCTCCAGAGGGTTGACCTGTCCTCTCCCTCTGGAGGGTTGACCTGTCCTATCCCTCCGGAGGGTTGGCCTGTCCTCTCCCTTCTGGGGGTTGACCTGTCCTCTCCCTCCGGGGGGGTTGGCCTGTCCTCTCCCTCCAGAGGGTTGACCTGTCCTCTCCCTCCGGAGGGTTGACCTGTCCTCTCCCTCCGGAGGGTTGACCTGTCCTCTCCCTCCGGAGGGTTGACCTGTCCTCTCCCTCTGGAGGGTTGACCTGTCCTATCCCTCCGGAGGGTTGACCTGTCCTCTCCCCTCTGGAGGGTTGGCCTGTCCTCTCCCTCCGGAGGGTTGACCTGTCCTCTCCCTCCGGAGGGTTGACCTGTCCTCTCCCTCCGGAGGGTTGACCTGTCCTCTCCCTCTGGAGGGTTGACCTGTCCTATCCCTCCGGAGGGTTGACCTGTCCTCTCCCCTCTGGAGGGTTGACCTGTACTCTCCCTACGGAGGGTTGACCTGTACTCTCCCTACGGAGGGTTGACCTGTCCTCTCCCTACAGAGGGTTGACCTGTCCTCTCCCTACGGAGGGTAGACCTGTCCTCTCCCTCCGGAGGGTTGACCTGTCCTCTCCCTGCGGAGGGTTGACCTGTCCTCTCCCTCTGGAGGGTTGACCTGTCCTCTCCCTACAGAGGGTTGACCTGTCCTCTCCCTACGGAGGGTAGACCTGTCCTCTCCCTCCGGAGGGTTGACCTGTCCTCTCCCTGCGGAGGGTTGACCTGTCCTCTCCCTCTGGAGGGTTGACCTGTCCTCTCCCTCCAGAGGGTTGACCTGTCCTCTCCCTCTGGAGGGTTGACCTGTCCTATCCCTCCGGAGGGTTGGCCTGTCCTCTCCCTTCTGGGGGTTGACCTGTCCTCTCCCTCCGGGGGGGTTGGCCTGTCCTCTCCCTCCAGAGGGTTGACCTGTCCTCTCCCTCCGGAGGGTTGACCTGTCCTCTCCCTCCGGAGGGTTGACCTGTCCTCTCCCTCCGGAGGGTTGACCTGTCCTCTCCCTCTGGAGGGTTGACCTGTCCTATCCCTCCGGAGGGTTGACCTGTCCTCTCCCCTCTGGAGGGTTGGCCTGTCCTCTCCCTCCGGAGGGTTGACCTGTCCTCTCCCTCCGGAGGGTTGACCTGTCCTCTCCCTCCGGAGGGTTGACCTGTCCTCTCCCTCTGGAGGGTTGACCTGTCCTATCCCTCCGGAGGGTTGACCTGTCCTCTCCCCTCTGGAGGGTTGACCTGTACTCTCCCTACGGAGGGTTGACCTGTACTCTCCCTACGGAGGGTTGACCTGTCCTCTC
>NW_022264710.1:37500-47500 GCF_002021735.2 Oncorhynchus kisutch
TGAATAGATGTAATACTCACATACAATCCTGGAGATAATAATAGACTGGCAATTAGGTTTGTCAAGGTCATGTTATCAATGATTTACGGATGATTTATGTTGTTAATTTCTACTAATATCACAATTATGTTGTATAAATAGAGGCATAAAATGAAGGTTCTTGGCAAAAACTATTACGGTTCTAAAATTATGAGAATTGCTTGGAAATTGTTGGAGGATTAATTAGCACTGAAAGGCTACACATGCTAGCTGTGATGCTACGTTATCATAGAACTAGCACTGACAGGCTACACATGCTAGCTGTGATGCTACGTTATCATAGGACTGGCACTGAAAGGCTACACATGCTAGCTGTGATGCTACGTTATCATAGGACTAGCACTGACAGGCTACACATGCTAGCTGTGATGCTACGTTATCATAGGACTAGCACTGACAGGCTACACATGCTAGCTGTGATGCTACGTTATCATAGGACTAGCACTGAAAGGCTACACATGCTAGCTGTGATGCTACGTTATCATAGGACTAGCACTGAAAGGCTACACATGCTAGCTGTGATGCTACGTTATCATAGGACTAGCACTGACAGGCTACACATGCTAGCTGTGATGCTACGTTATCATAGGACTAGCACTGAAAGGCTACACATGCTAGCTGTGATGCTATGTTATCATAGGACTAGCACTGAAAGGCTACACATGCTAGCTGTGATGCTACGTTATCATAGGACTAGCACTGACAGGCTACACATGCTAGCTGTGATGCTACGTTATCATAGGACTAGCACTGAAAGGCTACACATGCTAGCTGTGATGCTACGTTATCATAGGACTAGCACTGACAGGCTACACATGCTAGCTGTGATGCTATGTTATCATAGGACTAGCACTGAAAGGCTACACATGCTAGCTGTGATGCTACATTACCATAGAACTAGCACAGACAGGCTATACATGCTAGCTGTGATGCTACGTTATCATAGAACTAGCACTGACAGGCTACACATGCTAGCTGTGATGCAACTACAGGATAGAGTCAGCCATAGCAGTACACATGGTGCTACCAAATGAACACACCCCACCGTAACACAGCCAAATGAACACACCCCTTCCGTAACACAGCTAAATAAACACACCCCTCCTAACACAGCTAAACGAACACACCCATCCCTAACACAGCTAATTGAACACACCCCTCTGTAACACAGCTAAATAAACACACCCCTCTGTAACACAGCTAAATGAACACAACCCTCCCTAACACAGCTAATTGAACACACCCCTCCCTAACACAGCTAAACGAACACACCCCTTCGTAACACAGCTAATTGAACACACCCCTCCCTAACACAGCTAAACGAACACACCCCTTCGTAACACAGCTAAATGTACACACCCATCCCTAACACAGCTAATTGAACACACCCCTCCCTAACACAGCTAAATGAACACACCCCTCCCTGACACAGCTAAATGTACACACCCATCCCTAACACAGCTAATTGAACACACCCCTCTGTAACACAGCTAAATAAACACACCCCTCCCTGACACAGCTAAATGAACACACCCCTCCCTAACACAGCTAAATAAACACACCCCTCCCTGACACAGCTAAATGAACACACCCCTCCCTAACACAGCTAAACGAACACACCCCTCAATAACACAGCTAAATAAACACACCCCTCCCTAACACAGCTAAACGAACACACCCCTCTGTAACACAGCTAAATGAACACACCCCTCCCTAACACTGCTAAATAAACACACCCCTCCCTGACACAGCTAAATGAACACACCCCTCCCTAACACAGCTAAATAAACACACCCCTCCCTAACACAGCTAATTGAACACACCCATCCCTAACACAGCTAAATGAACACACCCCTCCCTAACACAGCTAAATGAACACACCCCTCCCTAACACAGCTAAACGAACACACCCCTCCCTAACACAGCTAAATAAACACACCCCTCCCTAACACAGCTAAATAAACACACCCCTCCCTAACACAGCTAATCTGTTGCAGAAGCAACTCTTCTCCTTGATACAGTGGAAAAATGAAAGAGACACGTTCTCACTTCACGAGTCGATCTCATGAACAATTTAACAACAGCGGCGTCTCTGTGGCGACGGCGGGCAGATAATTCACCGTTCTCAGACACGTACGATGTTCAAACCGTTTTCACACTATGATGATTTACCAGCTCACTACGAGGGCTCTGGAAACAGGAGATGATTGCTCTCCCATTCTTCTTCGTGGCTTTTTAAAAATCATATCATGTTCCTGTAGAAGTGCCCTGGTTGTATGCACTGTAACCAGTAAATGAAGGCAATGTTCCTCCCATACACAGTGATGTTGTCATTCAGATGTCTGTACAAAACACATAGTGGTGGTGTTGTCATTCAGATGTCTGTACAAAACACACAGTGATGTTGTCATTCAGATGTCTGTTGTCATTCAGATGTCTCTACAAAACACACAGTGGTGTTGTTATTCAGATGTCTGTACAAAACACAGAGTGGTGTTGTCATTCAGATGTCTGTACAAAACACACAGAGGTTTTGTCATTCAGATGTCTGTACAAAACACAGAGTTGTGTTGTCATTCAGATGTCTGTACAAAACACACAGAGGTGTTGTTATTCAGATGTCTGTACAAAACACACAGTGGTGTTGTCATTCAGATGTCTGTAACAAAACACACAGTGGTGTTGTTTTTCAGATGTCTGTACAAAACACAGAGTGGTGTTGTTATTCAGATGTCTGTACAAAACACAGAGTGGTGTTGTCATTCAGATGTCTGATTCAAAACACACAGAGGTGTTGTCATTCAGATGTCTGTACAAAACACAGAGTGGTGTTGTCATTCAGATGTTCATACAAAACACAGAGTGGTGTTGTCATTCAGATGTCTGTACAAAACACACAGTGGTGTTGTCATTCAGATGTCTGTACAAAACACACAGAGGTGTTGTTATTCAGATGTCTGTACAAAACACAGAGTGGTGTTGTCATTCAGATGTCTGATTCAAAACACACAGAGGTGTTGTCATTCAGATGTCTGTACAAAACACAGAGTGGTGTTGTCATTCAGATGTTCATACAAAACACAGAGTGGTGTTGTCATTCAGATGTCTGTACAAAACACACAGTGATGTTGTCATTCAGATGTCTGATTCAAAACACACAGAGGTGTTGTCATTCAGATGTCTGTACAAAACACACAGAGGTGTTGTCATTCAGATGTCTGATTCAAAACACACAGAGGTGTTGTCATTCAGATGTCTGTACAAAACACACAGTGATGTTGTCATTCAGATGTCTGATTCAAAACACACAGAGGTGTTGTCATTCAGATGTCTGTACAAAACACACAGAGGTGTTGTCATTCAGATGTCTGATTCAAAACACACAGTGGTGTTGTCATTCAGATGTCTGTTAAAAACACACAGTGATGTTGTCATTCAGATGTTTGTACAAAACAAACAGTGGTGTTGTCATTCAGATGTCTGTACAAAACACACAGTAATGTTGTCATTCAGATGTCTGATTCATAACACACAGAGGTGTTGTCATTCAGATGTCTGTACAAAACACACAGTGATGTTGTCATTCAGATGTCTGATTCAAAACACACAGAGGTGTTGTCATTCAGATGTCTGTACAAAACACACAGAGGTGTTGTCATTCAGATGTCTGATTCAAAACACACAGAGGTGTTGTCATTCAGATGTCTGTACAAAACACACAGTGATGTTGTCATTCAGATGTCTGATTCAAAACACACAGAGGTGTTGTCATTCAGATGTCTGTACAAAACACACAGAGGTGTTGTCATTCAGATGTCTGATTCAAAACACACAGTGGTGTTGTCATTCAGATGTCTGTTAAAAACACACAGTGATGTTGTCATTCAGATGTTTGTACAAAACAAACAGTGGTGTTGTCATTCAGATGTCTGTACAAAACACACAGTAATGTTGTCATTCAGATGTCTGATTCATAACACACAGAGGTGTTGTCATTCAGATGTCTGTACAAAACACACAGTGGTGTTGTCATTCAGATGTCTGTACAAAACACACAGTGATGTTGTCATTCAGATGTCTGTTCAAAACACACAGTGATGTTGTCATTCAGATGTTTGTACAAAACACACAGTGGTGTTGTCATTCAGATGTCTGTACAAAACACACAGAGGTGTTGTCATTCAGATGTCTGTACAAAACACACAGTGATGTTGTCATTCAGATGTCTGTACAAAACACACAGTGGTGTTGTCATTCAGATGTCTGTACAAAACACACAGTGGTGTTGTCATTCAGATGTCTGTACAAAACACACAGTGGTGTTGTCATTCAGATGTCTGTTCAAAACACACAGTGGTGTTGTCATTCAGATGTCTGTACAAAACACACAGTGGTGTTGTCATTCAGATGTCTGTACAAAACACACAGTGGTGTTGTCATTCAGATGTCTGTTCAAAACACACAGTGATGTTGTCATTCAGATGTCTGTTCAAAACACACAGTGATGTTGTCATTCAGATGTCTGTACAAAACACACAGTGGTGTTGTCATTCAGATGTCTGTACAAAACACACAGTGGTGTTGTCATTCAGATGTTTGTACAAACCACACAGTGGTGTTGTCATTCAGATGTCTGTACAAAACACACAGAGGTGTTGTCATTCAGATGTCTGTTCAAAACACACAGTGATGTTGTCATTCAGATGTTTGTACAAAACACACAGTGGTGTTGTCATTCAGATGTCTGTACAAAACACACAGTGATGTTGTCATTCAGATGTCTGTACAAAACACACAGTGGTGTTGTCATTCAGATGTCTGTTCAAAACACACAGTGATGTTGTCATTCAGATGTCTGTTCAAAACACACAGTGATGTTGTCATTCAGATGTTTGTACAAAACACACAGTGGTGTTGTCATTCAGATGTCTGTACAAAACACACAGTAATGTTGTCATTCAGATGTCTGTTGTTATTCAGATGTCTGTACAAAACACACAGTATTGTCTCAAACAATAGCATGGTATTTTTTTAAACTTTAATAGCTACTGTTAATTGGACACTGCAGTTAGATTAACAATAATGTAATAAGCTTTCTGCCCGTGTAAGACATGTCTATGTCCCGGAAAGTTGGCTGTGGGATAGAACGTCATTCTAGTTACATTAGCACCCTATTCCCTATATAGTGCACTACTTTAGACCAGAGCCCTATAGAACCCTATTCCCTATTTAGTGCACTACTTTAGACCAGAGCCCTATAGAACCCTATTCCCTATTTAGTGCACTACTTTAGACCAGAGCCCTATAGAACCCTATTCCCTATATAGTGCACTACTTTAGACCAGAGCCCTATAGAACCCTATTCCCTATATAGTACACTACTTTAGACCAGGGCCCTATGGCACCCTGTTCCCTATATAGTGCACTACTTTAGACCAGGGCCCTATGGCACCCTATTCCCTATATAGTGCACTACTTTAGACCAGGGCCCTATACGGAATAGGGAATAGGGGTTTTGAATCAATAGTGAAAAACATGTAACAAACTATATTCATTCACATACTATGGGGCTTGTTTGAACATGCTAGGCCTGTCCTGTTCTCTTTCGGGCATGGTGATTAAACAGGTTCATTTTTCCATCTCGTATTCACCAACGCAGGTCGGAAACACCAGACATGAATAATAAAACCCTGATTGAATTACAAGACGTGGAATATGTGGGAGGTGAAAATTGCTCATGTATAATACATCACACTAATACCACATAATTATATTAAGCCTCCAAAGATAATTGATGACACAGATTAAAACAATAGACAACCTTCCCCACTGGGCACAGACCTCAATTCCAATGTCTGTTCCACGTTGGAATTCGATGTAATGTCATTGAAATGATTCAACCAGTGTGTGTGTCCAGTGGGTTTATACAGGTTCAAGTTTAGCCAGCCAGGCTACTAATATCAAATATTTTTTTATTTAAATTACTCATATTGTGCCAGCCAGGCTACTAATATCAAATATGTTTTTATTTAAATTTCTCACACTGTGAAAATATCACAGATTTGGAGATGTCTGTTACTTGGCATGGGGTTTGTTTTCAAATACATCCTTGTCTATAAGACAGTGCTGGAAATAGCTTGATGCTCTGAGTCTGGTTGTGGCCCGAGCTCATCTGGGCAAAGCTACAGCAAACACAAAAACATCCTTCTGGGCCGTGTTCCCATCTCCTCAGTCCTCTGGCCAGTCCTCTGATCCATATGGAAGAAATGGAAGATTAGACTGAACCCCTCAGCAGTGGAAGGGGGCCAGGCTGGCCAGGGAGTCTGTACTGAACCCCTCAACAATACTATAACACAGTGGAAAGGGGCCAGGCTGGCCAGGGAGTCTGTACTGAACCCCTCAACAATACTATAACACAGTGGAAAGGGGGCCAGGCTGGCCAGGGAGTCTGTACTGAACCCCTCAACAATACTATAACACAGTGGAAAGGGGGCCAGGCTGGCCAGGGAGTCTGTACTGAACCCCTCAACAATACTATAACACAGTGGAAGGGGGCCAGGCTGGCCTGGGAGTCTGTACTGAACCCCTCAACAATACTATAACACAGTGGAAGGGGGCCAGGCTGGCCAGGGAGTCTGTACTGAACCCCTCAACAATACTATAACACAGTGGAAAGGGGCCAGGCTGGCCAGGGAGTCTGTACTGAACCCCTCAACAATACTATAACACAGTGGAATGGGGCCAGGCTGGCCAGGGAGTCTGTACTGAACCCCTCAACAATACTATAACACAGTGGAAGGGGGCCAGGCTGGCCAGGGAGTCTGTACTGAACCCCTCAACAATACTATAACACAGTGGAAGGGGGCCAGGCTGGCCAGGGAGTCTGTACTGAACCCCTCAACAATACTATAACACAGTGGAAGGGGGCCAGGCTGGCCAGGGAGTCTGTACTGAACCCCTCAACAATACTATAACACAGTGGAAGGGGGCCAGGCTGGCCAGGGAGTCTGTACTGAACCCCTCAACAGTACTATAACACAGTGGAAGGGAAGGGGGCCAGGCTGGCCAGGAAGTCTGTACTGAACCCCTCAACAGTACTATAACACAGTGGAAGGGGGCCAGGCTGGCCAGGGAGTCTGTACTGAACCCCTCAACAATACTATAACACAGTGGAATGGGGCCAGGCTGGCCAGGGAGTCTGTACTGAACCCCTCAGCAATACTATAACACAGTGGAAGGGAAAGGGGCCACGCTGGCCAGGGAGTCTGTACTGAACCCCTCAACAATACTATAACACAGTGGAAGGGGGCCAGGCTGGCCAGGGAGTCTGTACTGAACCCCTCAACAATACTATAACACAGTGGAAGGGAAGGGGGCCAGGCTGGCCAGGGAGTCTGTACTGAACCCCTCAACAATACTATAACACAGTGGAAGGGGGCCAGGCTGGCCAGGGAGTCTGTACTGAACCCCTCAACAATACTATAACACAGTGGAAGGGGCCAGGCTGGCCAGGGAGTCTGTACTGAACCCCTCAACAATACTATAACAAGGAGATTTGTCACGCTGCATGAGGCAAATGGTGGTCACACCAGATACCGACTGGTTTTCTGATCCACTCCTCTACCTTTTGTTTTCAGTTGTCTGTGACCAACATATTAACATCTGTATTCCCAGTCATGAAATTCACAGATTAGGGTCTAGATTAGATTAGGGTCTAGATTAGATTAGAGTCTAGATTAGAATACGGTCTAGATTAGATTAGGGTCAAGATTAGATTAGGGTCTAGATTAGATTAGGGTCTAGATTAGATTAGGGTCAAGATTAGATTAGGGTCTAGATTAGATTAGGGTCTAGATTAGATTAGGGTCTAGATTAGATTAGGGTCTAGATTAAATTAGGGTCTAGATTAGATTAGGGTCTAGATTAGATTAGGGTCTAGATTAGGTTAGGGTCTAGATTAGATTAGGGTCTAGATTAGATTAGGGTCTAGATTAGATTAGGGTCTAGATTAGATTAGGGTCTAGATTAAATTACGGTCTAGATTAAATTAGGGTCTAGATTAGATTAGGGTCTAGATTAGATTAGGGTCTAGATTAGATTATGTTATAGATTAGATTAGGGTCTAGATTAGATTAGGGTCTAGATTAGATTAGTGTCTAGATTAGATTAGGGTCTAGATTAAATTACGGTCTAGATTAGATTAGGGTCTAGATTAGATTAGGGTCTAGATTAGATTATGTTATAGATTAGATTAGGGTCTAGATTAGATTAGGGTCTAGATTAGATTAGTGTCTAGATTAGATTAGGGTCTAGATTAGATTAGTGTCTAGATTAGATTAGGACCCCTCAACAATACTATAACACAGTGGAAGGGGGCCAGGCTGGCCAGGGAGTCTGTACTGAACCCCTCAACAATACTATAACACAGTGGAAGGGGCCAGGCTGGCCAGGGAGTCTGTACTGAACCCCTCAACAATACTATAACAAGGAGATTTGTCACGCTGCATGAGGCAAATGGTGGTCACACCAGATACCGACTGGTTTTCTGATCCACTCCTCTACCTTTTGTTTTCAGTTGTCTGTGACCAACATATTAACATCTGTATTCCCAGTCATGAAATTCACAGATTAGGGTCTAGATTAGATTAGGGTCTAGATTAGATTAGAGTCTAGATTAGAATACGGTCTAGATTAGATTAGGGTCAAGAATAGATTAGGGTCTAGATTAGATTAGGGTCTAGATTAGATTAGGGTCAAGATTAGATTAGGGTCTAGATTAGATTAGGGTCTAGATTAGATTAGGGTCTAGATTAAATTAGGGTCTAGATTAGATTAGGGTCTAGATTAGATTAGGGTCTAGATTAGGTTAGGGTCTAGATTAGATTAGGGTCTAGATTAGATTAGGGTCTAGATTAGATTAGGGTCTAGATTAGATTAGGGTCTAGATTAAATTACGGTCTAGATTAAATTAGGGTCTAGATTAGATTAGGGTCTAGATTAGATTAGGGTCTAGATTAGATTATGTTATAGATTAGATTAGGGTCTAGATTAGATTAGGGTCTAGATTAGATTAGTGTCTAGATTAGATTAGGGTCTAGATTAAATTACGGTCTAGATTAGATTAGGGTCTAGATTAGATTAGGGTCTAGATTAGATTATGTTATAGATTAGATTAGGGTCTAGATTAGATTAGGGTCTAGATTAGATTAGTGTCTAGATTAGATTAGGGTCTAGATTAGATTAGTGTCTAGATTAGATTAGGGTCTAGATTAGATTAGGGTCTAGATTAGATTAGGGTCTAGATTAGATTAGGGTCTAGATTAGATTAGTGTCTAGATTAGATTAGGGTCTAGATTAAATTACGGTCTAGATTAGATTAGGGTCTAGATTAGATTAGTGTCTAGATTAGATTAGGGTCTAGATTAAATTACGGTCTAGATTAGATTAGGGTCTAGATTAGATTACTGTCTAGATTAGATTAGGGTCTAGATTAGATTAGGGTCTAGATTACATTAGGGTCTAGATTAGATTAGGGTCTATATTAGATTACTGTCTAGATTAGATTAGGGTCTAGATTAGATTAGGGTCTAGATTAGATTAGGGTCTAGATTAGATTACTGTCTAGATTAGATTAGGGTCTAGATTAGATTAGGGTCTAGATTAGATTAGGGTCTAGATTAGATTACTGTCTAGATTAGATTAGGGTCTAGCTTAGATTAGGGTCTAGATTAGATTAGGGTCTAGATTAGATTAGGGTCTAGATTAGATTAGGGTCTAGATTAGATTAGGGTCTAGATTAGATTAGGGTCTAGATTACGGTCTAGATTAGATTAGGGTCTAGATTAGATTAGGGTCTAGATTAGATTAGGGTCTAGATTAGATTAGGGTCTAGATTAGATTAGGGTCTAGATTAGATTAGGGTCTAGATTAGATTACTGTCTAGATTAGATTAGGGTCTAGA
>NW_022264710.1:52500-105000 GCF_002021735.2 Oncorhynchus kisutch
CCAGGGACCTGTCTGTGTAGTGTCAGGGGGACCAGGGACCTGTCTGTGTAGTGTCAGGGGACCAGGGACCTGTCTGTGTAGTGTCAGGGGACCAGGGACCTGTCTTGTGTAGTGTCAGGGGACCAGGGACCTGTCTGTGTAGTGTCAGCGGGGACCAGGGACCTGTCTGTGTAGTGTCATGGGACCAGGGACCTGTCTGTGTCATGTCAGGGGACCAGGGGACCTGTCTGTGTCGTGTCAGGGGACCAGGGACCTGTCTGTGTAGTGTCAGGGGACCAGGGACCTGTCTGTGTCATGTCAGGGGACCAGGGACCTGTCTGTGTGGTGTCAGGGGACCAGGGACCTGTCTGTGTAGTGTCAGCGGGACCAGGGACCTGTCTGTGTAGTGTCAGCGGGACCAGGGACCTGTCTGTGTAGTGTCAGGGGACCAGGGACCTGTCTGTGTAGTGTCAGGGGGACCAGGGACCTGTCTGTGTAGTGTCAGGGGACCAGGGACCTGTCTGTGTAGTGTCAGGGGACCAGGGACCTGTCTGTGTAGTGTCAGGGGACCAGGGACCTGTCTGTGTAGTGTCAGGGGGACCAGGGACCTGTCTGTGTAGTGTCAGGGGACCAGGGACCTGTCTGTGTCGTGTAAGGGGGACCAGGGACCTGTCTGTGTAGTGTCAGGGGACCAGGGACCTGTCTGTGTCGTGTCAGGGGGACCAGGGACCTGTCTGTGTAGTGTCAGGGGACCAGGGACCTGTCTGTGTAGTGTCAGGGGACCAGGGACCTGTCTGTGTCGTGTCAGGGGACCAGGGACCTGTCTGTGTAGTGTCAGGGGACCAGGGACCTGTCTGTGTAGTGTCAGGGGACCAGGGACCTGTCTGTGTAGTGTCAGGGGACCAGGGACCTGTCTGTGTAGTGTCAGGGGGACCAGGGACCTGTCTGTGTAGTGTCAGGGGACCAGGGACCTGTCTGTGTGGTGTCAGGGGACCAGGGACCTGTCTGTGTAGTGTCAGGGGGACCAGGGACCTGTCTGTGTAGTGTCAGGGGGACCAGGGACCTGTCTGTGTAGTGTCAGGGGACCAGGGACCTGTCTGTGTAGTGTCAGGGGACCAGGGACCTGTCTGTGTAGTGTCAGGGCACCAGGGACCTGTCTGTGTAGTGTCAGGGGACCAGGGACCTGTCTGTGTAGTGTCAGGGGACCAGGGACCTGTCTGTGTAGTGTCAGGGGGACCAGGGACCTGTCTGTGTGGTGTCAGGGGACCAGGGACCTGTCTGTGTTGTGTCAGGGGGACCAGGGACCTGTCTGTGTGGTGTCAGGGGGACCAGGGACCTGTCTGTGTGGTGTCAGGGGGACCAGGGACCTGTCTGTGTAGTGTCAGGGGGACCAGGGACCTGTCTGTGTAGTGTCAGGGACCAGGGACCTGTCTGTGTAGTGTCAAGGGACCAGGGACCTGTCTGTGTAGTGTCAGGGGACCAGGGACCTGTCTGTGTAGTGTCAGGGGACCAGGGACCTGTCTGTGTAGTGTCAGGGGACCAGGGACCCTGTCTGTGTAGTGTCAGGGGACCAGGGACCTGTCTGTGTAATGTCAGGGGGACCAGGGACCTGTCTGTGTCGTGTCAGGGGACCAGGGACCTGTCTGTGTGGTGTCAGGGGGACCAGGAACCTGTCTGTATCGTGTCAGGGGACCAGGGACCTGTCTGTGTTGTGTCAGGGGGACCAGGGACCTGTCTGTGTGGTGTCAGGGGGACCAGGGACCTGTCTGTGTGGTGTCAGGGGACCAGGGACCTGTCTGTGTCGTGTCAGGGGACCAGGGGAGGAGGTAGTAGCTACAGTAGCTCCTAGTTAAACCCCCCGTCAGTTTGGAGGCAGGAGGGACTTTTCTGTTGGAGTTCTATCAGCGAGCTTTAAACCAATATTCTACTGATGCAGTTAGAGACTCACACGTTCACATCGGGACAAGTACAAGTCAATGAGTTCCACTGATCAGTGGATTTCTGGTTTTGTCTTTATATTCTGCTTGAAGGTCTAGCAGTGTCCAGGAGACACACTGATGTGTTACGGCAGGGTAGCCTAGTGGTTAGAGTGTAGAGGTGGCAGGGTAGTCTAGTGGTTAGAGTGTAGAGGAGGCAGGTAGCCTAGTGGTTAGAGTGTAGAGGTGGCAGGGTAGCCTAGTGGTTAGAGTGTAGAGGTGGCAGGGTAGCCTAGTGGGTTAGAGTGTAGAGGTGGCAGGGTAGCCTAGTGGTTAGAGTGTAGAGGTGGCAGGGTAGCCTAGTGGTTAGAGTGTAGAGGTGGCAGGGTAGCCTAGTGGTTAGAGTGTAGAGGAGGCAGGTAGCCTAGTGGTTAGAGTGTAGAGGTGGTAGGGTAGCCTAGTGGTTAGAGTGTAGAGGAGGCAGGTAGCCTAGTGGTTAGAGTGTAGAGGTGGTAGGGGTAGCCTAGTGGTTAGAGTGTAGAGGTGGTAGGGTAGCCTAGTGGTTAGAGTGTAGAGGTGGCAGGGTAGCCTAGTGGTTAGAGTGTTAGAGGTGGCAGGGTAGCCTAGTGGTTAGAGTGTAGAGGTGGCACGGTAGCCTAGTGGTTAGAGTGTAGAGGAGGCAGGGTAGCCTAGTGGTTAGAGTGTAGAGGTGGCAGGGTAGCCTAGTGGTTAGAGTGTAGAGGTGGCACGGTAGCCTAGTGGTTAGAGTGTAGAGGAGGCAGGGTAGCCTAGTGGTTAGAGTGTAGAGGAGGCAGGGTAGCCTAGTGGTTAGAGTGTAGAGGTGGCAGGGTAGCCTAGTGTTAGAGTGTAGAGGTGGCAGTGTAGCCTAGTGGTTAGAGTGTAGAGGTGGCAGGGTAGCCTAGTGGTTAGAGTGTAGAGGGTGGCAGGGTAGCCTAGTGGTTAGAGTGTAGAGGTGGCAGGGTAGCCTAGTGGTTAGAGTGTAGAGGTGGCAGGGTAGCCTAGTGGTTAGAGTGTAGAGGTGGCAGGGTAGCCTAGTGGTTAGTGGTTAGAGTGTAGAGGTGGCAGGGTAGCCTAGTGGTTAGAGTGTAGAGGTGGCAGGTAGCCTAGTGGTTAGAGTGTAGAGGAGGCAGGTAGCCTAGTGGTTTAGAGTGTGGAGGAGGTAGGTAGCCTAGTGGTTAGAGTGTAGAGGTGGCAGGTAGCCTAGTGGTTAGAGTGTAGAGGTGGCAGGGTAGCCTAGTGGTTAGAGTGTAGAGGGTGGCAGGGTAGCCTAGTGGTTAGAGTGTAGAGGAGGCAGGGTAGCCTAGTGGTTAGAGTGTAGAGGTGGCAGTGTAGCCTAGTGGTTAGAGTGTAGAGGTGGCAGGGTAGCCTAGTGGTTAGAGTGTAGAGGTGGCAGGGTAGCCTAGTGGTTAGAGTGTAGAGGTGGCAGGTAGCCTAGTGGTTAGAGTGTAGAGGAGGCAGGTAGCCTAGTGGTTAGAGTGTAGAGGTGGCAGGGTAGCCTAGTGGTTAGAGTGTAGAGGCGGCAGGGTAGCCTAGTGGTTAGAGTGTAGAGGCGGCAGGGTAGCCTAGTCGTTAGAGTGTAGAGGAGGCAGGGTAGCCTAGTGGTTAGAGTGTAGAGGTGGCAGGTAGCCTAGTGGTTAGAGTGTAGAGGAGGCAGGTAGCCTAGTGGTTAGAGTGTAGAGGTGGCAGGTAGCCTAGTGGTTAGAGTGTAGAGGAGGCAGGTAGCCTAGTGGTTAGAGTGTAGAGGTGGCAGGTAGCCTAGTGGTTAGAGTGTAGAGGAGGCAGGTAGCCTAGTGGTTAGAGTGTAGAGGTGGCAGGGTAGCCTAGTGGTTAGAGTGTAGAGGTGGCAGGGTAGCCTAGTGGTTAGAGTGTAGAGGTGGCAGGGTAGCCTAGTGGTTAGAGTGTAGAGGTGGCAGGGTAGCCTAGTGGTTAGAGTGTAGAGGTGGCAGGGTAGCCTAGTGGTTAGAGTGTAGAGGAGGCAGGTAGCCTAGTGGTTAGAGTGTAGAGGTGGTAGGGTAGCCTAGTGGTTAGAGTGTAGAGGAGGCAGGTAGCCTAGTGGTAGAGTGTAGAGGTGGTAGGGTAGCCTAGTGGTTAGAGTGTAGAGGTGGTAGGGTAGCCTAGTGGTTAGAGTGTAGAGGTGGCAGGGTAGCCTAGTGGTTAGAGTGTAGAGGTGCAGGGTTAGCCTAGTGGTTAGAGTGTAGAGGTGGCACGGTAGCCTAGTGGTTAGAGTGTAGAGGAGGCAGGGTAGCCTAGTGGTTAGAGTGTAGAGGTGGCAGGGTAGCCTAGTGGTTAGAGTGTAGAGGTGGCACGGTAGCCTAGTGGTTAGAGTGTAGAGGAGGCAGGGTAGCCTAGTGGTTAGAGTGTAGAGGAGGCAGGGTAGCCTAGTGGTTAGAGTGTAGAGGTGGCAGGGTAGCCTAGTGTTAGAGTGTAGAGGTGGCAGTGTAGCCTAGTGGTTAGAGTGTAGAGGTGGCAGGGTAGCCTAGTGGTTAGAGTGTAGAGGTGGCAGGGTAGCCTAGTGGTTAGAGTGTAGAGGTGGCAGGGTAGCCTAGTGGTTAGAGTGTAGAGGTGGCAGGGTAGCCTAGTGGTTAGAGTGTAGAGGTGGCAGGGTAGCCTAGTGGTTAGTGGTTAGAGTGTAGAGGTGGCAGGGTAGCCTAGTGGTTAGAGTGTAGAGGTGGCAGGTAGCCTAGTGGTTAGAGTGTAGAGGAGGCAGGTAGCCTAGTGGTTAGAGTGTGGAGGAGGTAGGTAGCCTAGTGGTTAGAGTGTAGAGGTGGCAGGTAGCCTAGTGGTTAGAGTGTAGAGGTGGCAGGGTAGCCTAGTGGTTAGAGTGTAGAGGTGGCAGGGTAGCCTAGTGGTTAGAGTGTAGAGGAGGCAGGGTAGCCTAGTGGTTAGAGTGTAGAGGTGGCAGTGTAGCCTAGTGGTTAGAGTGTAGAGGTGGCAGGGTAGCCTAGTGGTTAGAGTGTAGAGGTGGCAGGGTAGCCTAGTGGTTAGAGTGTAGAGGTGGCAGGTAGCCTAGTGGTTAGAGTGTAGAGGAGGCAGGTAGCCTAGTGGTTAGAGTGTAGAGGTGGCAGGGTAGCCTAGTGGTTAGAGTGTAGAGGCGGCAGGGTAGCCTAGTGGTTAGAGTGTAGAGGCGGCAGGGTAGCCTAGTCGTTAGAGTGTAGAGGAGGCAGGGTAGCCTAGTGGTTAGAGTGTAGAGGTGGCAGGTAGCCTAGTGGTTAGAGTGTAGAGGAGGCAGGTAGCCTAGTGGTTAGAGTGTAGAGGTGGCAGGTAGCCTAGTGGTTAGAGTGTAGAGGAGGCAGGTAGCCTAGTGGTTAGAGTGTAGAGGTGGCAGGTAGCCTAGTGGTTAGAGTGTAGAGGAGGCAGGTAGCCTAGTGGTTAGAGTGTGGAGGAGGTAGGTAGCCTAGTGGTTAGAGTGTAGAGGTGGCAGGTAGCCTAGTGGTTAGAGTGTAGAGGTGGCAGGGTAGCCTAGTGGTTAGAGTGTAGAGGTGGCAGGGTAGCCTAGTGGTTAGAGTGTAGAGGAGGCAGGGTAGCCTAGTGGTTAGAGTGTAGAGGTGGCAGTGTAGCCTAGTGGTTAGAGTGTAGAGGAGGTAGGGTAGCCTAGTGGTTAGAGTGTAGAGGACGCAGGTAGCCTAGTGGTTAGAGTGTAGAGGTGGCAGGGTAGCCTAGTGGTTAGAGTGTAGAGGAGGTAGGGTAGCCTAGTGGTTAGAGTGTAGAGGTGGCAGGGTAGCCTAGTGGTTAGAGTGTAGAGGTTGCAGGGTATCCTGGTGGTTAGAGTGTAGAGGTGGCAGGGTAGCCTAGTAGTTAGAGTGTAGAGGTGGCAGGGTAGCCTAGTGGTTAGAGTGTAGAGGTGGCAGGGTAGCCTAGTGGTTAGAGTGTAGAGGTGGCAGGGTAGCCTAGTGGTTAGAGTGTAGAGGTGGCAGGGTAGCCTAGTGGTTAGAGTGTAGAGGTGGCAGGGTAGCCTAGTGGTTAGAGTGTAGAGGTGGCAGGGTAGCCTAGTGGTTAGAGTGTAGAGGTGGCAGGGTAGCCTAGTGGTTAGAGTGTAGAGGTGGCAGGGTAGCCTAGTGGTTATAGTGTAGAGGTGGCAGGGTAGCCTAGTGGTTAGAGTGTTGGACTAGTAACCGAAAGGTTGCAAGTTCAAATCCCTGAGCTGACAAGGTACAAATCTGTTCCCAGGCCGTCATTGAAAATAAGAATTTGTTCTTAACTGACTTGCAAAATAAAACAATAAACGTACTAGAAGTAGATTATTGGTTAAATGTTGATATGTCCTAGATATATATGTACAGTACCTTTCCCATAGCTGGGCACAGGGTGCTGTCCATGGTGCTGATCTCACCATGCTGTCCATGGTGCTGATCTCACCCTGCTGTCCATGGTGCTGATCTCACCCTGCTGTCCATGGTGCTGATCTCACCCTGCTGTCCATGGTGCTGATCTCACCCTGCTGTCCATGGTGCTGATCTCACCGTGCTGTCCATGGTGCTGATCTCACCCTGCTGTCCATGGCGCTGATCTCACCCTGCTGTCCATGGTGCTGATCTCAGCCTGTTGTCCGTGGTGCTGATCTCACCCTGCTGTCCATGGTGCTGATCTCACCCTGTTGTCCGTGGTGCTGATCTCACCCTGATGTCCATGGTGCTGATCTCGCCCTGATGTCCATGGTGCTGATCTCGCCCTGCTGTCCATGGTGCTGATCTCACCCTGCTGTCCATGGTGCTGATCTCACCCTGCTGTCCATGGTGCTGATCTCACCCTGCTGTCCATGGGGCTGAACCTCACTCTGCAGTCAGTTGGCTGCTGTCCATGGCGCTGATCCCCAGCCTGCAGTCGATTGGCTGCTGTCCATGTTGCTGATCTCACCCTCCTGTCTGTGGCACTGATCCTCACTCTGCAGTCAGTTGGCTGCTGTCCATGGTGCTGATCTCACTCTGAAAACAGTTGGCTGCTGTCCATGGTGCTGATCTCACCCTGCTGTCCATGGAACTGATCTCACCCTGCTGTCCATGGTGCTGATCCTCACTCTGCAGTCAGCTGGCTGCTGTCCATGGAGGTGATCCTCAGCCTGCACTCGATTGGCTGCTGTCCATGGTGCTGATCTCACTCTGAAAACAGCTGGCTGCTGTCCATGGTGCTGATCCTCACACTGCAGTCAGTGTGAGGATGGCCCTCACTAACTATGCATCAATGCTAGCATATAGCCTGTCAGTGCTAATCCTAAACATTCTGTTTGATAATGTTTCAAACTTTCAAGGTTTATTAGTCGTAGGTGGAATTGATCACAACCACAAAAAGCCTTTACACAGATACTCAATGCCGAGTTATTCTATGTACTGGGCTATTACAGCTCCTCTCCTATACAGACATCGTAATAGTTTTTTGGAGGCTTTTAATAGGATAACGATGATTACATGAATTGATTTATCTTGTAACCCAAGAGGCTCCCTCATTGTGTCATTGTGTTCATAGCTCCTCTGTGTCGGCTCAGTTAAGTGACATATTAAATAAGACAAACCTCTTGGTTGTTTTAGCTTCAGCGCTAACACATGCTAAGATATTAGCGTTTGGCTTGCTATGATAATACCCTTTGGGATGATAAGCTTCAGCGCTAACACATGCTAGGATATTAGCCTCCTGAAAAGATGAAGGAGACTGGGCCTCTGTGATCCAGCCTGAACAGGACCTCACCCCATTAAATGCTAAAAAAGAAAATGACTGCTTTTAATGAAGATAAGCAGGACGAGCAGACACCCGTTCAAAGCTAATTAGTTATAGACCCAAATAGCTAGAGATCAAAGGCTGCTGTCTCCCCTCATCGTCCATCTTATCTGGCAGAGAGAGAGAGAGAGAGAGAGAGAAAGAGAGAGAGAGACAGAGAGAGAGAGAGAGAGAGAGAGATAGAGAGAGGGAAAGAGAGAGAGAGAGGGAAAGAGAGAGAGAGAGGGAGAGAGCGAGAGATAAAGAGAGAGAGAGAGAGATAAAGAGAGAGAGACAGAGAGAGAGACAGAGAGAGACAATGAGAGAGACAATGAGAGAGAGAGAGAAAGAGAGAGAGAGGGACAATGAGAGAGACAATGAGAGAGAGAGAGAGAGAGAGAGAGAGGGACAATGAAAGAGACAATGAGAGAGAGAGAGACAGAGAGATAAAGAGAGAGAGACAGAGAGAGAGACAGAGAGAGACAATGAGAGAGACAATGAGAGAGAGAGAAAGAGAGAGAGAGGGACAATGAGAGAGACAATGAGAGAGAGAGAGAGAGAGAGAGAGAGGGACAATGAAAGAGACAATGAGAGAGAGAGAGACAGAGAGAGAGAGAGAGAGAGAGAGAGAGAGAGAGAGAGAGAGAGAGAGAGAGGGACAATGAGAGAGAGAGAGACAGAGAGAGAGAGAGAGAGAGAGAGGGACAATGAGAGAGAGAGAGACAGAGAGAGAGACAGATAGGAAACCCATGCCACTGAACAATATTCAATAGCCACCTCCGCTGGGGATATGATTCTAAGGGTTTTTTTATGTTCAAAGCTGCCACCCTGCAGTGGGATAGTGGGAATATATGAATAAACTGCAAAAAGTGTTTTTATACATACTGCCTGCAAATTAATTATGCATAAGTCTGTGACGTTATAGACTATTTCTGTGTAATTAATTGGATCATTGGCCAAAGTACAGAAACTATAGACCAAACATATATCTAACTTGATGATAATCATTTGTATTAATCATTGAGTAGACATCCTACGTTTCTAAGTGTGTTCTGTGCCATGTTTGATGTTGATGTACAACTGAATCAGTGAATTCCCCCCACTGTTATATTTGCTGTTATAATTTAGTCTATGACATCTAAAACTATTTGTGTGTTAATAATATACATTTGTTGTACCATTGGTCAAAGTTCAGCACTATCGTCCAAAGACCATCTAACAGGACTATTGTCACATCCGTTGTAAGGAGGAGACCAAGGACCATCTAACAGGACTATAGTCACGTCCGTTGTAAGGAGGAGACCAAGGACCATCTAACAGGACTATTGTCACGTCCGTTGTAAGGAGGAGACCAAGGACCATCTAACAGGACTATTGTCACGTCCGTTGTAAGGAGACCAAGGACCATCTAACAGGACTATAGCCACGTCCGTTGTAAGGAGGAGACCAAGGACCATCTAACAGGACTATAGTCACATCCGTTGTATGGAGACCAAGGACCATCTAACAGGACTATAGTCACGTCCGTTGTAAGGAGAAGACCAAGGACCATCTAACAGGACTATAGTCACGTCCGTTGTAAGGGGACCAAGGTGCAGTGTTGGTATACGTACATTCTTCTTTATTTAAGAATGAAACACTGAACAAACGAACAAAATAACAAAACGAACCGTGAAGCTGATATTGATAGTGCTGACAAGCAACTAAACATAGAACAAGAACCCACAAACACAAAAGGGTAAAATGGCTGCCTAAATATGATCCCCAATCAGAGACAACGAAACAGCTGCCTCTGACTGGGAACCATATCAGGCCACCATAGACATACAAATAACCTAGACCTACTAAACCCCTAGACATACAAAAACCCTAGATAATACAAAACTAGCATACCCACCCTCGTCACACCCTGACCTAACCTACATATAAAGAAAGCAGAGATATTTAAGGTCAGAGCGTGACAACGTCTTCATCAGGTTTGATGTTCACACTACGGATTACATATCTACACCCAAACAAAGACATTAATGTACCATGTAAAGTGTTGGTCCCGTGTTTCAGGAGCTGATGAGTATCTGATGACTTTTGTCTGTCTGTAATAAAGCCCTTTTGTGGGGGAAAACCTTATTCTGATTGGCTGAGCCTGGCTCCCCAGTGGGTAGTCTTTGCTGCTAAGTGGGTTGGCCTATGCCCTCCACGAACCACCCATGGCTGTGCCCCTGCCCAGTCATGTGAAATCCATAGATTAGGGCCTAATTCATTTACTTCAATTGACTGATTTCCTGATATGAACTGTAACTCAGTAAAATCTCTGAAATTGTTGCATGTTGCGTTTAAATATATTTTTTCAGTATAAAACATTGAATAACACTGAACCATTTCCGGCACCGACAGAGATGGCCGCTTCGCTTCGCGTTCCTAGGAAACTAGGCAGTATTTTGTTTTTGTATGTGTTATTTCTTACACTGGTACACCAGGTCATCTTAGGTTTTATTACATACAGTCGGGAGGAACTATTGGATATAAGAGCAACGTCAACTCACCAACATTACGACCAGGAATACGGCTTTCCCGAAGTGGATCCTCTGTTTTACCCACCATCCAGGACAATGGATTGGATCCCAGCCGGCGAACCAATACAATGACGCCGCTCAGGGGCAGACGAAGCGGTGTTTTGGTCATGCTCCGTAGACAGGCACATCGCGCACCGCCCCCGAGTATACTACTCGCCAATGTCCAGTCTCTTGACAACAAGGTGAAATCTGAGCAGACAGACATCAGAGACTGTAACGTTATTTTCTTCACGGAAACATGGCTCATTCGAGACATGCTATCGGAGTCGGTACAGCCAGCTGGTTTCTTCACGTTTCGCATTGACAGAAACAAGCATCTTTCTGGTAGAAAGACGGGCAGGGTGTGATCATAACACCATACTCAAGTCCTTCTGTTCACCTGACAATCAAATGTCGACCGCATTATCTACCAAGAGAATTCTCTTAGATTATAATCACAGCCGCATATATTCCCCCCCAAGCAGACATATTGATGGCCCTGAACGAACTTCATCTGACTCTTTGTAAACTGGAAACCACATATCCCAAGGCTGCATTCATTGTAGCTGGGGATTTGAACCTTTTGGCGCACAGATCCCTTTAGTGGGATCATTTTCGTCAACATCCGGTGAATTGCAGAGCGCCAAATTGAAATTAAATTTAAAAAAAAAATATTACATTTTCATGAAATCACAAGTGCAATATACCAAAACACAACTCAACAGTCTTTCTCCTCTCTTTACTCCCCAGTCTGTCTCCTCTCTTTACTCCCCAGTCTGTCTCCTCTCTTTACTCCCCAGTCTGTCTCCTCTCTTTACTCCCCAGTCTGTCTCCTCTCTTTACTCCCCAGTCTGTCTCCTCTCTTTACTCCCCAGTCTGTCTCCTCTCTTTACCTCCTAGTCTGTCTCCTCTCTTTACTCCCCAGTCTGTCTCCTCTCTTTACTCCCCAGTCTATCTCCTCTCTTTACTCCCCAGTCTGTCTCCTCTCTTTACCTCCCAGTCTGTCTCCTCTCTTTACTCCCCAGTCTCTCTCCTCTCTTTACTCCACAGTCTGTCTCCTCTCTTTACTCTCCTCACTACTCCACCAAAGAAATTGGTTTTAGCAACCATTTTTACAGGGGTACACTTCTACATATTAGGCTGGGGTCTGGTTTCCCCGAGGACCGGCCAGCAGGCTGAGAGGGAGGAGAGAGAGGAGTTGGAGGCTGGTGCTGTGTTAAGCTGGCTGTGAATACGATTAGGAGCCCAAACCCGGATTTAGATGCTCCCCATGAGCTCAGATATAAATACTGTGGAGGACTGGCACTCCCGTCAACACAACGCCACACCAAAGCCAACTGGATCCTAGGTTGTTTTTCAAATGGAACACTATTCCCTATGCAGTGCACAGCTTTTAACCAGGACCTATAGGACACAGACCTTTTCTGGCTTTGAGGTTTGAGCACCTGTGTTGGAGAACTGTTTATGAGCTGAGAAGATCTGTTTTCATTACTGGCAGCAGTGATTGTTGGAAAGTCTAAAATGTTATGTTAGTAGCCAGCAGTTGTTCTTCGTGAAAACGATTGAAACAAAAAGGTAAATGCTCTTGAAAAAAATAAAAAATAAGTGTAGCTCGCAGTGGCTGTTACTCACTAGCGTTACACAGTTGTACACTTATTTTGCTGTGAGGAAAACTTTTCTCCATTCATCAAAGCCTCAACTCAAAGTTTAAAAGCAGCACTTTACTTCATTCAGTAAAGGACATTCAACCACTAAAAAACAACACATCATATGTCAGAGATCGGCCCCGGACAGCTTTAGCCTGCTGTCTCTCTCTCTCTCCAGGAAAGAAGAACAGTTCCCTTCCAACAGCTGAGTGCTGAGTTGGTGTTTTCTTTAACAGTTGTGGCTCATTAAAGAGAAGAGGTGGAACTAAACAGCCCCAGGCCTGAAATACAGCACCAGGCCTTTAATACAGCACCAGGCCTTTAATACAGCCCCAGGCCTGAAATACAGCACCAGGCCTTTAATACAGCACCAGGCCTTTAATACAGCACCAGGCCTTTAATACAGCACCAGGACTTTAATACAGCACCAGGCCTTTAATACAGCACCAGGCCTTTAATACAGCACCAGGCCTAAAATACAGCACCAGGCCTTTAATACAGCCCCAGGCCTAAAATACAGCACCAGGCCTTTAATACAGCACCAGGCCTTTAATACAGCACCAGGCCTTTAATACAGCACCATGCCTTAAATACAACAACAGAAAAACAGTTATTGTGCCTGGTTGAAAGTAGTCCACAACATAAGGAATAGGGTTCCAATTGAGATACAACCATATAAGGAATAGTGTTTAATTTAGGATGCAACCATATAAGGAACAGGGTTCTATTTGGGATGCAACCATATAAGGAACAGGGCTCCAATTGAGATACAACCATATAAGGAACAGGGCTCCATTTCGTATACAACCATATAAGGAATAGTGTTCAATTTCGGATACAACCATATAAGGAATAGTGTTTCATTTGGGATACAACCATATAAGGAACAGGGTTCCATTCGGATACAACCATATAAGGAATAGTGTTTCATTTGGGATGCAACCATATAAGGAACAGGGTTCCATTCGGATACAACCATATAAGGAATAGTGTTCCATTTGGGATGCAACCATATAAGGAATAGTGTTCCATTTGGGATACAACCATATAAGGAATAGTGTTCCATTTCGGATACAACCATATAAGGAACAGGGTTCCATTCGGATACAACCATATAAGGAATAGTGTTCCATTTGGGGACGTAACCTTGGAGGTCTGGTGACTGATAGTGTTCCATTTGGGGACGTAACCTTGGAGGTCTGGTGACTGATAGTGTTCCATTTGGGACGTAACCTTGGAGGTCTGGTGACTGATAGTGTTCCATTTGGGGACGTAACCTTGGAGGTCTGGTGACTGATAGTGTTCCATTTGGGGATGTAACCTTGGAGGTCTGGTGACTGATAGTGTTCCATTTGGGGACGTAACCTTGGAGGTCTGGTGACTGATAGTGTTCCATTTGGGGACGTAACCTTGGAGGTCTGGTGACTGATACACAGAGATACAGTGGCTTGCGGAAGTATTCACCCCCTTTGACACTTTTCCTATTTTGTTTACCTTACAACCTGGAATTAAAATATTTTTTGGGGGGGTTTTGTATAATTTGATTTACACAACATGCCTACCAATTTGAGCATTTGAAACTTGAGCGTGCATAACTATTCACCCCCCACAAAGTGAATACTTTGTAGATCACCTTTTGCAGAATTTACAGCTACAAGCCTCTTGGGGTATGTCTCTATAAGCTTGGCACATCTAGCCACTGGGATTTATGCCCCATTCTTCAAGGCAAAACTCCTCCAGCTCCTTTAAGTTGGATGGGTTCCACTGGTGTACAGAAATCTTTAAGTCATACCACAGACTCTCAATTGGATTGAGGTCTGGGCTTTGACAAGGCCATTACAAGACATTTAATTGTTTCCGCCTTAAACCACTCGAGTCTAGCTTTAGCAGTATCCTTAGTGTCATTATCCTGCTGGAAGGTGAACCTCCGTCGCAGTCTCAAATCTTTGGAAGACTGAAAACAGGTTTCCCTCAAGAATTTCCCTGTATTTAGCCCCATCCATCATTCCTTCAATTCTGTCCAGTTTCCCAGTCCCTGTCGATGAAAAACATCCCCACAGCATGATGCTGCCACCACCATGCTTCACTGTGGGGATGGTGTCTTGGGGTGATGAGAGGTGTTGGGTTTGCGCCAGAAATATAATTTTCCTTGATGGCTAAAAAGCTCAATTTTAGTCTCACCTGACCAGAGTACCTTCTTCCGTATGGTTGGGGAGTCTCCACATGCCTTTTAGGAGAACACCAAACGTGTTTGCTTATTTTTTTCCTTAAGCTATGGCTTTTGTCTGGGTACTCTACAGTAAAGCCCAGTTCTGTGGAGTGTACGGCTTAAAGTGGTCCTATGAACAGATACTCCAATCTCCGCTGTGGAGCTTTGCAGCTCCTTCAGGCTTATCTTTGGTCTCTTTGTTGCTTCTCTGGTTAATGCCCTCCTTGTCTGGTCTGTGAGTTTTGGTGGGGGGCCCTCTCTTGTCTGGTCTGTTTTGGTGGGAGGCCCTCCTTGTCTGGTCTGTGAGTTTTGGTGGGAGGCCCTCTCTTGTCTGGTCTGTTTTGGTGGGCGGCCCTCTCTTGTCTGGTCTGTTTTGGTGGGAGGCCCTCCTTGTCTGGTCTGTGAGTTTTGGTGGGAGGCCCTCTCTTGTCTGGTCTGTTTTGGTGGGCGGCCCTCTCTTGTCTGGTCTGTTTTGGTGGGAGGCCCTCTCTTGTCTGGTCTGTTTTGGGTGGAGGCCCTCTCTTGTCTGGTCTGTTTTGGTGGGAGGCCCTCCTTGTCTGGTCTGTGAGTTTTGGTGGGAGGCCCTCTCATGTCTGGTCTGTTTTGGTGGGCGGCCTTCTCTTGTCTGGTCTGTTTTGGTGGGAGGCCCTCTCTTGTCTGGTCTGTTTTGGTGGGAGGCCCTCCTTGTCTGGTCTGTTTTGGTGGGCGGCCCTCTCTTGTCTGGTCTGTGAGTTTTGGTGGGAGGCCCTCCTTGTCTGGTCTGTGAGTTTTGGTGGGCGGCCCTCCTTGTCTGGTCTGTTTTGGTGTCTTATTCTTTCTATTTAATAATAATGGATTTAACGGTGCTCAGTGGGATGTTCAAAGTTTCTGATATTTCTTTACAACCCTGATCTGTACTTCTCCACAACTTCGTCCCTGACCTGTATGGAGAGCTCCTTGGTCTTCATGGTGCCGCTTGCTTGGTGGTGCCCCTTGCTTAGTGGTGTTGCAGACTCTGGGGCCTTTCAGAACAGGTGTACATATACTGAGATCATGTGACACTTATATTGAACACAGGTGGACATGATTTAACTAATTATGTGACTTCTGAAGGTAACTGGTTGCACCAGATCTTATTTAGGGGCTTCATAGCAAAGGGGGTGAATACATATAGACACACCGCTTTAAAGTTTGTTCATTTAATTTCACTTCACCAATTGGAACTATTTTGTCCATTACATGAAATCCAAATAAAAATCCATTAAATTCCAGGTTGTAATGAAACAAAATAGGAAAAACGCCAAGGGGGATGAATACTTTTGCGAAGCGCCGTATATCATACAGCCGGGCATTGAGATTTACAATAATGAACCCAAATGTGCCGTGTGTCTCGGAGGGCAGCGAGAAGCCTCTGTCTGAGTCCAAATGGCACACTATTCCCTACATAGTGCACTAATTTTGAACAGAGCCCTGGTCAAAAGTAGTGCACTACATAGGGAATAGGGTACCATTTGGAATACACACTCTCTCTCTCTTGGCCCACTCAGGGAGATGAATGTTCAGTTGACAGCTGACCTTGTCTACCATGCAGAGAAGGACACTAGCTAGGCTCGTGAACCAGAGCCATTTGGGAGATAACAGTGTTGTGCCTCTCAGCCTCTGTTTAGCTCCCCTCGTTCCAATTATTCAAAGAAGGGAGGAGGGAGGGAGGGAAGGAAGGAAGGAGAGAGGGGGCCTTTTTTTAATTCCCACTTTTTTGTTGCAATTCCAGTCCCTGTAAGAAAGTATTGTCCTACATCCTATTCACTGCCTCGGCAACACAGAGAGAGAGATGACTTGGGAATTGTGGGTTGAAGTGTGGATTGAACTACATTATGGTTTATTATATGAAGTAATTAGTCTAGTTTGATTCAATTAGTCCAATTGGATTACGTTCCGTACAGTTATCAACGGAAGTGGTTCTCACGTCATGTAATATAATAGCAATATAAGGATCAGGTTCAGAGAGCAGCTCTCTAGAAAGATTCACAGTTTAGCAGAAAATGCCTCCATTTACAATCATATAAATTATTTGTAAAATATGCGGTAAACAGTTCAAATTTTTGCGTGTTGTCTCTCTCTTTCTCTACAGTGTGATCCAGGTATGTCCTTCTTCCTCAGTTGTGTGTTTCGATTTGTTAGATTCTGGTTTTTTTCTCAGACAGTGTGTTTGAATATAGAAAGTATTTGAAACTTCTCATATCACTTCAATACATTATATTCTTCTACCAACAAACTAGAATCACCCAGATATTGATACGGTCTTAAATGGAACCCTGTTCCCTATATAGTGCACTTATTTTGACCAGACGTAGTGCACTATATAGGGATAAGGTTACCATTTGGGACTTTTATTTATTTAAATAAACATATTATTTAACCTTTGTTGAACTACACAGTCAGTGTATCGGTAGAGTTTGTAATGAGGAATGAGTCCACTGATAAAGTCCCAACTACCACTGACCTCTGACCTCTAGCCTCTAACCAGGTCAACACAGAGAGGGGGGGGTTGGGTTCCTTGTAGCAGGTTAGCGTTTTTCGTCATTCAGCTTGTTCTGGAGGCATCTCTGCAGAGTGGACAATAGCTGGCACAGCCACAAAGTCATATGTTTTAAACCTAACTCGAATCTTAAGCACACTGCTAACCCTAACCCTAAACCCTAACCCTAACCCCTAACCCTAACCCTAACCCTAACCCTAACCCTAACCCTAACCCTAACCCTAACCCTAACCCTAACCCTAACCCTAACCCCTAACCCTAACCCCTAACCCCTAACCCCTAACCCTAACCCTAACCCCTAACCCTAACCCCTAACCCTAACCCTAACCCTAACCCCTAACCCCTAACCCTAACCCCTAACCGTAACCCTAACCCCTAACCCTAACCCTAACCCCTAACCCTAACCCTAACCCCTAAGCCTAACCCTAACCCCTAACCCCTAACCCCTAACCCCTAACCCTAACCCCTAACCCCAACCCCAACCCCAACCCCTAACCCCTAACCCCTAACCCCTAACCCCTAACCTTAAATGTATAATTTGGCCAATATTGTCTTCGCAACTGGCCTATCTAAGGGGGAATGGCTCAGTTCTGCCTCCAGGACAAGACTCCTGACAATAGGATAGGAAGAACAACATCCCCGTCTCTCAGTTCTGCCTCCAGGACTCCTGACAATAGGATAGGAAGAACGGATCCGGAGGGGATGGCTGCCATTTTACGGGCTCCTAACCAATTGTGCCATTTTGTGTGGATTTTTTGTTGTAGCATTATTTGTAACTTATTTTGTACATAATGTTGATGCTCGTCTATTACAACCGAGAAGAGCTTCTGGATATCAGAACAGCGATTACTCACCTCGAACTGGACTAAGATTTTTTTCTTTAATGAGTCAGACAGGAAGGAGATAATGTTGCTCCCAGACAAGACCCAAATCCCAGTCATTCACATGATGAAAAATAAGGAAATACTGTTGGCGGAGATCAGGGTGCCTTGTGAGAATTTGTCGGTGAGTGAATAACCCGCCTCTACCATCTGTTCTATTAGCCAACGTGCAATCACTAGAGAATAAACTGGATGAGCTCGAGACCATCCTAACAACGGGACATAAAGATATGTAATATCTAATGTTTCAGCGAGTCGTGGCTGAACGACGACACAGATAATATACAGTTGGCTGGGTTTTCCAAGCATCGGCAGGACAGAACAGCTACGTCTTTTAAGACAACATGTGTCTATTTGTCAATAACAGCTGGCACACTATGTCTAATATTAAGGTGGTCTCGAGGTATTGCTCACCTGATGATAAGCTGTGGACCATATTATCTACCAAGAGAGTTTTCATCTATATTTTTGGTAGCCGTCTATTTACCACCACAAACCGATGTTGGCATTAAGTCCTCAATGAGTCAATGAGCTCAATACTCAATGAGCTGTATAAAACCATAAGCAAACAAGATCATTTTCAACCAGAAGCGACGCTCCTGGTGGCCGGAGATTTTAATGCAGGCAAACTTAAATCTGTTTTTACATCATTTCTACCAGCATGTCACATGTGCAACCAGAGGGGGAAAAAACGAGACCAACTTTACTCCACACAAAGAGAAGCAAACAAAGCTCTTCCTCACACTCCATTTGGAAAATCTGACCATAATTTTATCTTCCTGATTCCTGCTTATAAGCACAAACTAAAGCAGGAAGTACCAGTGAGTCGCTCATTACGGAAGTGGTCAGATGACGGAGATGCTAAGCCACAGGACTGTTTTGCTAGCATAGACAGGAATTTAAGTTGGAATATGTTCCAGGATTCATCCAATGGCTTTGAGGAGTAGAACTGTTAAGGCTCCATGGATTGATGAGGAATTAAAAAAAACTGTATGGTTGAAAGAGATGTGGCAAAGGTAAGTGGCTAATAAGTCTGGCAGACAAATTGAGAATTTATTTGACTGAACTCAATAAATAGAAGATGAAACTTTCCTATGAAGCCAAGATCAATGATATAAAGAATGATTGGAGAGAAAAACTTTGGAATACTTTAAATGAAATTATGGGCAGAACGACAAATTCAGATCTGTCTTTCATCCAATCAGATGGCTTATTCATCACAAAACCATAGGATGTTGCCAATTATTTTAATTAATGATCATTTCATTGGCAAGGTGGGCAAACTTAGACAGGAAATGCCAACAACAAACAGTGAGCCATTGTATTCATGCATAAAGATAACAAATAATGAAAGAAAAGCAGTGCGAGTTTGAATTTTGTAAAGTTAGTGGGAGAGAGATGGAAAAAATATTGTTATCGATCAATAATGACAAACCTCCTTGCATTGACAACTTAGATGGAAAGATACTGAGGATGGTAGCTGACTCTATATCCACTCCTATTTGTCGAGAGGAATGTCTTTGTCCTCAGGCCTGGAGGGAAGCCAAAGTAATTATACTACCCACGGGTGGTAAAGCGGCCATTACTGGTTCTAACAGCAGACCTATCAGCTTGCTACCAGCTCTTAGCAAACTGTTGGGAAAAAAAAGTGTTTGACCAAATACAATGCTATTTCTCTGTAAACAAATTAGCAACAGACTTTCAGAAAGGCTTATAGAGAAGGGTACTCAACATGCACTGCAGTGACACAAATTACTGATGATTGGTTGATTGCAATTGATAATAATAGGATTGTGGGAGCGGTACTGTTAGATCAATGCAGCCTTTGATGTTATTGACCATAACTTGTTGTTGAGAACTTATTTGCAATGGCTTTTCAACCTCTGCCATATCGTGGATTCAGAGCTATCTATCTAATAGAACTCAGCTCTTTAATGGAAGCTTCTCTAATGTCTAACATGTAAAGTGTGGTGTACCACAGGGCAGCTCTCTAGGCCCTCTACTCTTTTCTATTTTTTTTTACCAATGATCTGCCACTGGCATTAAACAAAGCCTGTGTGTCCATGTATGCTGATGATTCAAACATATATGCATCAGCAACCACAGCTAATGAAGTCACTGAAACTCTTAACAAATAGTTGCAGTCTGTTTTGGAATGGGTGGTAATTAATTGATACTGAACATCTCTAGAACTTAGAGCATTGTATTTGGTATAAATCATTCTTTAAGTTCTAGACCTCAGCTGAATCTGGTAATGTTGAACAAGTTGAGGAGACTAAATGACTTGGCGTTACCTTAAATTGTAATCTGTCATGGTTAAAACATTTACAGTGCCTTGCGAAAGTATTCGGCCCCCTTGAACTTTGCGACCTTTTGCCACATTTCAGGCTTCAAACATAAAGATATAAAACTGTATTTTTTTGTGAAGAATCAACAACAAGTGGGACACAATCATGAAGTGGAACGACATTTATTGGATATTTCAAACTTTTTGAACAAATCAAAAACTGAAAAAATTGGGCATGCAAAATTATTCGGCCCCCTTAAGTTAATACTTTGTAGCGCCACCTTTTGCTGCGATTATAGCTGGACAAAAGGAACACCTATTCATTGACTACAGCTCAGTGTTCAACACCATAGTGCCCTCAAAGCACATCACTAAGCTACAGACCCTGGGACTAAAGATCTCCCTCTGCCACTGGATCCTGGACTTCCTGACGGGCCGCCCCCCCCCAGGTGGTAAGGGTAGGTATCTACACATCCGCCATACTGATCCTTAAAACGGGACTCCTCAGGCGTGCGTGCTCAGTCCCCTCCTGTACTCCCTGTTCACCCATGACTGCATGGCCAACACCGTCATTAAGTTTGCTGATCACCAACAACAACGAGATCTGGCCGTGTAGTTCCAGGACAACAACCTCTCCCTCAATGTGTTAAAGACTAAATAGATGATTGTGGACTACAGGAAAATGAGGACGTAGCCACGCCCCCATTCTCACCGACGGGGCTGTAGTGGAGCAGGTTGAGAGCTTCAGGTTCCTTGGTGTCCACATCAATAACTAACTAACATGGTCCAAGCACACCAAGACTGTCGTGAAGAGGGCACAACAAAGCCTATTCCCCTCAGAAGACTAATAAGATTTGGCATGGGTCCTCAGATCCTCAAAAGGTTCTACAGCTGCACCATCGAGAGAATCCTGACTGGTTGCATCACTGCCTAGTATGGCAACTGCTCGGCCTCTGACCGCAAGGCACTACAAGATGTTAGTGCGTACGGACAAGTACATCACTGGGACCAAGCTTCCTGCCATCCAGGACCTCTATACCAGGCAGTGTCCGAGGAAGGATTGTCAAAGACTCCAGCCACCCTAGTCATAGACTCTTCTCTCTGCTACCGCACGGTAAGCGGTACCGGAGCGCCAAGTCTAGATCTAATCGGCTCCTAAACAGCTTCTACCCCCAAGCCATAAGACTACTGAACATCTAATCAAATGGCTACCCAGACTATTAGCATTGTGTGCCTCCTCTTCTATACTGCTGCTACTCTCTGTTATTATCTATGCATAAGTCCCTTTAATACCTCTACCTACATGTAAATTTGACCTCAAATACCTCGACTAACCGATGCACCTGTACCGTAATACCCTGTATATAGCCTCCACATTGACTCTGTACCATAACACCCTGTATATAGCCTCCACATTGACTCTGTACCGTAATACCCTGTATATAGCCTCCACATTGACTCTGTACCGTAATACCCTGTATATAGCCTCCACATTGACTCTGTACCGTAATACCCTGTTAATAGCCTCCACATTGACTCTGTACCGTAACACCCTGTATATAGCCTCCACATTGACTCTGTACCATAACACCCTGTATATAGCCTCCACATTGACTCTGTACCATAACACCCTGTATATAGCCTCCACATTGACTCAGTACCGTAATACCCTGTATATAGCCTCCACATTGACTCTGTACCGTAACACCCTGTATATAGCCTCCACATTGACTCTGTACCGTAACACCCTGTATATAGCCTCCACATTGACTCTGTACCGTAACACCCTGTATATAGCCTCCACATTGACTCTGTACCGGTACCCCCTGTATATAGCCTCCACATTGACTCTGTACCGTAACACCCTGTATATAGCCTCCACATTGACTCTGTACCGTAATACCCTGTATATAGCCTCCACATTGACTCTGTACCGTAATACCCTGTATATAGCCTCCACATTGACTCTGTACCGTAATACCCTGTATATAGCCTCCACATTGACTCTGTACCGTAACACCCTGTATATAGCCTCCACATTGACTCTGTACCGGTACCCCCTGTATATAGCCTCCACATTGACTCTGTACCGGTACCCCCCTGTATATAGCCTCCACATTGACTCTGTACCGTAACACCCTGTATATAGTCTCCACATTGACTCTGTACCGGTACCCCCTGTATATAGCCTCCACATTGACTCTGTACCGTAACACCCTGTATATAGCCTCCACATTGACTCAGTACCGTAATACCCTGTATATATCCTCCACATTGACTCTCTACCGTAATACCCTGTATATAGCCTCCACATTGACTCTCTACCGTAACACCCTGTATATAGCGTCCACATTGACTCTGTACTGTAATACCCTGTATATAGCCTCCACATTGACTCTGTACCGTAATACCCTGTATATATGTGACAAATTACATTTGATTTTGCAACGGTATCTATATAGCAGTGAGCTGTCTAGAATATGACCTCTAGAACAGCAGAGGACAGACATAGATTAATGTCACAGCTGAGGGTCTGTGTGAGGAGTCAGATAACCCTGTGCTTTAAACCTGGAAAATATTGATCCTGTGATCCTCTGTGGTCCTCTGCCCGGGTCTCAATATGAGAGATAGAGATAAATGTGGACCTCTGTCCTAGACCCCAGATAGAGATAAATGTAGTACTCTGTCCCAGACCCCAGATAGAGATAAATGTAGTACTCTGTCCCAGACCCCAGATAGAGATAAATGTAGTAGTCTGTCCCAGACCAGAGATAAATGTAGTAGTCTGTCCCAGACCAGAGATAAATGTAGTACTCTGTCCCAGACCAGAGATAAATGTAGTACTCTGTCCCAGACCAGAGATAAATGTAGTACTCTGTCCCAGACCAGAGATAAATGTAGTACTCTGTCCCAGACCAGAGACAAATGTAGTAATCTGTCCCAGACCAGAGATAAATGTAGTACTCTGTCCTAGATCAGAGATAAATGCAGTACTCCGTCCTAGACCAGAGATAAATGTAATACTCTGTCCTAGATCAGAGATAAACGCAGTACTCTGTCTTAGACCAGAGATAAATGCAGCACTCTGTCCTAGATCAGAGATAAATGCAGTACTCTGTCCTAGACCAGAGATAAATGCAGTACTCTGTCCTAGACCAGAGATAAATGCAGTACTCTGTCCTCGATCAGAGATAAATGCAGTACTCTGTCCTTGACCAGAGATAAATGCAGTACTCTGTTCTAGATCAGAGATTATGTAGTACTCTGTCCCAGACCAGAGATAAATGTAGTACTCTGTCCTAGACCAGAGATAAATGTAGTACTCTGTCCTAGACCAGAGATTAATGTAGTACTCTGTTCTAGACCAGAGATAAATGTAGTACTCTGTCCTAGATCAGAGATAAATGTAGTACTCTGTCCTAGACCAGAGATTAATGTAGTACTCTGTCCTAGACCAGAGATAAATGTAGTACTCTGTCCCAGACCAGAGATAAATGTAGTACTCTGTCCCAGACCCCATGTCACGTTCTGACCTTAGTTCCTTTGTTTTGTCTTTTGTTTTAGTATGGTCAGGGGGCGTGAGTAGGGTGGGTTGTCTATGTTAGTTTGTCTATGATTTTCTATTCCTGTGCTTGGCCTGGTATGGTTCTCAATCAGAGGCAGCTGTCAATCATTGTCCCTGATTGAGAACCATATTTAGGCAGCCTGTTTTCCATTGTGTTTTGTGGGTGGTTGTTTCCTGTTTAGTGTTTTTGTTTCACCTTTCAGGACTGTTTGTTTGTCATGTTTGTGTTGCATATTTCATTAAATAATATGAACACTTACCACGCTGCACCTTGGTCCTCCTCTCCTTCCCCAGACGATAAGCATTACACCCCAGATAGATATAAATGTAGTACTCTGTCCCAGACCCCAGATAGATATAAATGTAGTACTCTGTCCCAGACCCCAGGTAGAGATAAATGTAGTACTCTGTCCCAGACCCCAGGTAGAGATAAATGTAGTACTCTGTCCCAGACCCCAGGTAGAGATAAATGCAGTACTCTGTCCCAGAACCCAGGTAGATATAAATGCAGTACTCTGTCCCAGACCCCAGATAGATATAAATGTAGTACTCTGTCCCAGACCCCAGGTAGAGATAAATGTAGTACTCTGTCCCAGACTCCAGGTAGAGATAAATGTAGTACTCTGTCCCAGACCCCAGGTAGAGATAAATGCAGTACTCTGTCCCAGACCCCAGATAGATATAAATGTAGTACTCTGTCCCAGACCCCAGGTAGAGATAAATGCAGTACTCTGTCCCAGACCCCAGGTAGAGATAAATGTAGTACTCTGTCCCAGACCCCAGGTAGATATAAATGTAGTACTCTGTCCCAGACCCCAGATAGAGATAAATGCAGTACTCTGTCCCAGACCCCAGGTAGAGATAAATGTAGTACTCTGTCCCAGACCCCAGGTAGAGATAAATGTAGTACTCTGTCCCAGACCCCAGGTAGAGATAAATGCAGTACTCTGTCCCAGACCCCAGGTAGATATAAATGCAGTACTCTGTCCCAGACCCCAGGTAGAGATAAATGTAGTACTCTGTCCCAGACCCCAGGTAGAGATAAATGCAGTACTCTGTCCCAGACCCCAGATAGATATAAATGTAGTACTCTGTCCCAGACCCCAGGTAGAGATAAATGCAGTACTCTGTCCCAGACCCCAGGTAGAGATAAATGCAGTACTCTGTCCCAGACCCCAGGTAGAGATAAATGTAGTACTCTGTCCCAGACCCCAGGTAGAGATAAATGCAGTACTCTGTCCCAGACCCCAGGTAGAGATAAATGCATTTCTCTGCCCTGGTAGGAGAAGAGACGAATATACTATCTTGACCGTCAAACGAAATGAGATTATTTGAAATGCAATGTAGTCAGCTAACCCCTTCTCTTTCAGATAAAAGGACACCACTACGTCTGGCCAGTGGAATAGTTGATGTCCATATTCCCTGCATTAATTACAAGAAATCTTTACAACAAAAATAAAACTGTACCAAATCACTGCACATCTGATACAAGACCGATGAGAATGAAGTCAATTAATAAACAAAGGCTTTTTTAAATTAAATGTCATATATCACTTCTCACAATAAACGTATTTTCTTGCCACAGCTCTTCTATTTCCTGACCTTTCACTGCTGTTGAAATCATTACATCTATTAACTGTTGATGTTCCATTCAAATTTAAACAGAGAGAGAGAGAGAGAGAGAGAGAGAGAGAGAGAGAGAGAATTTGGACTGAAAATACCAACAAAAGAGAACTATTGTCTGTAAAAGACAATGTCTGTAAAATGCAAATAACATGTAAGTAGAAGCCTAAGTGTTGTGTTCCATTGGTTTGCTACAATTAGGGACGGGGGGGGGGGGGGGGGTTAGTGTTAGGGGAACATGATAAAGGACAACGTATTTTAAGAATATTTGCAACAAAAAGATACAGGGGGGGGGGATTGGAAATCATGTTGATAATTGTATTGATATAAGCCACAATCTATCAGCAATATGAAAGCTGATCTACCACCGCCCCCCAAAAAACAAATGTGTATCTAGGTGTGTGTGTGTGTGTGTCACTCTCTTGTCCCTCATGTGTCTGTGCTTCATTCACCTTTCAGGAGGAAGCACAGTTCTCACCGTTCCCTGTGGAGAAAGATAAATCACTTGTCAAGAATCTTTTTCAACTTTCCACAACTTCTGAACGAGAAATCCGCCATTAAAAGGGGAAAACAACAAAACACTGTCAGGCTCGTTCCAAGAGACTGTCAGCACAAAGCTCTGTGTTTCAGAGAGTGGGATTCAACACATGTGACAGAGAAGAGACATGTAAGAGAGACCTAACTCAGCAAGGAAGAAAAATATTTTGTTCAGATTATGTGATGTAACGACAAACATGTGTCCCAAAATGGCACCCTATTCCCTATGTAGTGCACTACTTTAAACCAAATCCCCTAAAAGTAGTGTACAATGTAGGGAATAGGGTGCCATTTGGGATACGCAGGAAAAGGTTAGCCGATCTTGGGAACATCTGAAGTATCTGAAAAGATCTCGACGTCTGATTCTGCCGATCTGAGGTTTTGATCATTTTCTCATTCAAAGATAATCGAGGATATATCTGATACAGTTAGTTATCAAACATTACAAAAGCTGACCTCTGGATGACCCCCCCTCCCCTCCCCTCAACATGGGAATTGTATGAGGCTGTGAGATAAGATTGAGTAAAAGACAACACTTGACCTTCTGTATGAGGTAGTAATTGATGTAATAATCTTGTAAAGTATCAAGAAGGTACAGTAACACGGTCCATCACAGGAACGACAAAATATTGAACACAACATTGTTTTGCACTGCACAGTCATTTGTGTAACCAAGGCAATTGTAACCAAGGTAATTGTAACCACGACAATTGTAACCAAGGTAATTTGTGTCCAAGGCAATTGTAACCAAGGTAATTGTAACCAAGGTAATTGTAAACAAGGTCATTTGTATCCGAGGTAAAGTGTATCCAAGGTCATTTGTGTCCAAGGTAATTGTGACTCTTCCTTCGTAGAATATCAACCAATCATATTATTACTGTCAGAGTGACTCCTCCTTCAGAGAATATCAACCAATCATATTATTACTGTGTCAGAGTGACTCTTCCTTCGTAGAATATCAACCAATCATATTATTACTGTCAGAGTGACTCCTCCTTCAGAGAATATCAACCAATCATATTATTACTGTGTCAGAGTGACTCTTCCTTCGTAGAATATCAACCAATCATATTATTACTGTGTCAGAGTGACTCTTCCTTCGTAGAATATCAACCAATCATATTATTACTGTGTCAGAGTGACTCCTCCTTCGTAGAATATCAACCAATCATATTATTACTGTCAGAGTGACTCCTCCTTCAGAGAATATCAACCAATCATATTATTACTGTCAGAGTGACTCCTCCTTCAGAGAATATCAACCAATCATATTATTACTGTGTCAGAGTGACTCCTCCTTCAGAGAATATCAACCAATCATATTATTACTGTGTCAGAGTGACTCCTGCCTCAGAGAACATCAACCAATCATATTATTACTGTGTCAGAGTGATTCCTCCTTCAGAGAATATCAACCAATCATATTATTACTGTGTCAGAGTGACTCCTCCTTCAGAGAACATCAACCAATCATATTATTACTGTGTAAGAGTGACTCCTGCCTCAGAGATCAACGGGTTCAGAAAGCCTCTACAGTTGTGTGTGATGCACTGGTGTTTATGTGGTCATTCGCAGTGGAGAGAAAAAAAATATCCTTTCGCTTCTAACTTCATTATGTTCTTTAAATAAGACCTAGACCACTTTTAACAGGACATTACTCAACACCAGTGAGACGCCTACGGTAGGAATACTGTATATGGAAAAATATGACCTGACTTTCCGCCAATAATTACATACCGAGGATTAGAGGATTCTAAATTAAAACCCAAAAGCCACTTCATGAGTCTCCCGGCCGGCCACGGGTATTGAACCTACAACTGTAGTAAAGCATTTTGCAAAGCGGGAGCCACCATCCACTCCGGAAGCCCCCATCCACTCTGGAGCCCCCATCCACTCTGAAGCCCCCATCCACTCCGGAAGCCCCCATCCACTCTGGAGCCCCCATCCACTCTGGAGCTCCCATCCACTCTGGAGCCCCCATCAACTCTGGAGCCCCCATCAGCTCTGGAGCCCCCATCCACTCTGGAGCCCCCATCAACTCTGGAGCCCCCATCAGCTCTGGAGCCCCCATCCACTCCGGAAGCCCCCATCCACTCTGGAGCCCCCATCCACTCTGGAGCCCCCATCAACTCTGGAGCCCCCATCCACTCTGGAGCCCCCATCCACTCTGGAGCCCCCATCCACTCTGGAGCCCCCATCCACTCTGGAGTCCCCATCAACTCCGGAAGCCCCCATCACCTCTGGAGCCCCCATCCACTCTGGAGCCCCCATCCACTCTGGAGCCCCCATCCACTCTGGAGCCCCCATCAACTCTGGAGTCCCCATCAACTCCGGAAGCCCCAATCCACTCTGGAGCCCCCATCCACTCTGGAGTCCCCATCAACTCCGGAAGCCCCAATCCACTCTGGAGCCCCCATCCACTCTGGAGCCCCCAACCACTCTGGAGCCCCCATCCACTCCGGAGACCCCATCAACTCCGGGAGCCCCCATTCACAAAGTATCCAAATACAGAGAGGTGTTGGTAAAGGTATATTGTCCTGCTAACAGCCCACACCGGCCTATTATAACACTATACATGGTGTCCAGGTCAGGATAATCAAAACATTTATTTATTAAAGGAAAAATTTCGCTAATTATTTATTTTGATTCAAAGCCATGAATGAATGAGTCACAGCTTTATGTAGGTGTCGTTATATGACTGTCATCAACTGGATAATATATAACGATTTTTTGGGAGGTTATTTCATTTTCAAAAAATAAAATAAAAACGAAAAGAGAGCGATTGTAATCTGAATAAAGGCAGAAATAATATTTGTAAAGGCCAAAATATTTATTTCTGTTTTTAGAAGGAGAGAAAAGCTTGGCCAATTGTGTCGCTCCAATAAAGGCCAAAATATAGCCCTGTGAATAGCTGTAATGGCGCTGTACAACGTGACCGTGTGTTTGAAAGAGTATTTTCCAGTAAGCAACAATTTGTATCCCACAGTACGGAAAAAAATAGCACCCCCCCCGGGAATCTTCATCCCATTTCCCCTCAATACCTCTTAAGCCATGTAGGTAGCTGACTTGATTTCTGAAAGGCCATTTTAGCACAGCTGCTGGGAACCTGCTGTGTGGGTTGGGCTCTGGAAGGACGTAGCACATAGCAACACAAGCTCTCAAATAAATACATCTGCATCCCAAATGCTCCCACAGTATGGTGCACTATGGGCCCAGGTAAAACTAACCCATAACCCTTGCACATTGATTATACTGCCGGTACACCTTTCATTTAGCCTCATTATTATTATTTTATTGTGTTACTATTTATTTAGGACATTTTTCTTACTTACTTTTAAAAACTGTTGCATTGTTGGTTAAGGGCCTCGTAAGTAAGCATTTCCCGGTAAGGTCTACACTTATTGTAACAATGGATTTGATTTGGGACAAAGACATGGTCTGGTTGAAGGAGGCGGCATTGACACATTGAAATGTGATCTCAATTCGACAAGAGAAGAAAGTATTTGGAGAATGGGACAATGTTTCACACTCTTTCTCTTTCTCTCTCTCTCTCCCTTTCTCTCACACTATCTCTCTCTCTCTCCCTCTCTCTCACACTATCTCTCTTTCTCTCTCTCTCTTTCTCAATCTTCTCCCTCCATCTCTCTCTCTCTCTTTCTGTCTCTCTGCTCCCTCCCTCTCTCTCTCTTTATCTCTCTTTCTTTCTCCTCTCTCCGTCTCTCTCTCCCGCTCTCTTCTCTTCTTTTTTCTCCCCTGCCTCTCTCACTAAATTTCCTTAATCCCCACACAAATCCGCTGTGCTCTGAGGACGAGCTCCAAGGGCACAGTCGTGTTACCGTCAGAAACAAGCCAATTCAATTGCCTTAGGAGAAAGAGCTGTGAGGGCAGCCACGGAAGATTGTTTCATACATAAATGTTTCATAATGGAAAACACACAACGATTGATCTCTTCTGACACCGTATCACATACGCCCCTGTCTCTGGGGTTGTTGAGGCAGCGATATACTTAGACTTCTTTATTGATGACTAGTAGGACATATCTAGGCTTGATTGTTAGTCCCTTTGGATAAAAGTATCTGATAAATGGCATATATTTTTATATTTTACATCACACACACAGACACACACACAACTACCACCCCGTCCACACACACACACACACACACACACACACACACACACACACACACACACACACACACACACACACACACACACACACACACACACACACACACACACACACACACACACAGCCACTCTGGGTCCTGTCTCCTCCAGTATAATCTCTGCTCAGCCTGGATGTCCTGTTGAGAGGCCACATCTCCATGACAGAAGCCCAGCAAAGGCAGTGTGAGCTGGGACCGGCAGGGAGGATGAGGTGGGGGGGGGGGGGGGTGACATTGAACCCTGCAGTGCACTCCAGTATATGATCCTTGGAAACCATCAGTCCTTGTTGCAGAAGTCATCTTGTAAAATGTCTATGGGAATGCTACCAAATGGTACCCTATCGGCAGTTTAGTTCACTACTTCGGACCAAAGCCTCATGGGGTCTTTGTCAAAAGTAGTGCACTATATAGGGAATTTGGGATGATTGCACTATTGTCATGCAGCTCTCAAACCAGGCTCCTCAAACCTCTACAGTTGGGATGAATCCCCTGTTGTCATGGAGCTCTCAAACCAGGCTCCTCAAACCTCTAGAGTTGGGATGAATCCCCTGTTGTCATGGAGCTCTCAAACCAGGCTCCTCAAACCTCTAGAGTTGGGATGAATCCCCTGTTGTCATGGAGCTCTCAAACCAGGCTCCTCAAACCTCTAGAGTTGGGATGAATCCCCTGTTGTCATGGAGCTCTCAAACCAGGCTCCTCAAACCTCTAGAGTTGGGATGAATCCCCTGTTGTCATGGAGCTCTCAAACCAGGCTCCTCAAACCTCTAGAGTTGGGATGAATCCCCTGTTGTCATGGAGCTCTCAAACCAGGCTCCTCAAACCTCTAGAGTTGGGATGAATCCCCTGTTGTCATGGAGCTCTCAAACCAGGCTCCTCAAACCTCTACAGTTGGGACGAATCCCCTGACACAACATAGACCCATTAAAAACACATCCAGTTACTGTAGAATGTAGCCAGGTGTATAGTTTAACATCGGTTACTGTAGAATGTAGCCAGGTGTATAGTTTAACATCAGTTACTGTAGAATGTAGTCAGGTGCATAGTTTAACATCGGTTACTGTAGAATGTAGCCAGGTCTATAGTTTAATATGGGTTACTGTAGAATGTAGCCAGGTGGATAGTTTAATATTGGTTACTGTATAATGTAGCCAGGTGTATAGTTTAACATCAGTTACTGTAGAATGTAGCCAGGTGTATAGTTTAACATCGGTTACTGTAGAATGTAGCCAGGTGTATAGTTTAACATCAGTTACTGTAGAATGTAGCCAGGTGTATAGTTTAATATGGGTTACTGTAGAATGTAGCCAGGTCTATAGTTTAACATCAGTTACTGTAGAATGTAGCCAGGTGTATAGTTTAACATCAGTTACTGTAGAATGTAGCCAGGTGTATAGTTTAACATCAGTTACTGTAGAATGTAGCCAGGTGTATAGTTTAATATGGGTTACTGTAGAATGTAGCCAGGTCTATAGTTTAATATGGGTTACTGTAGAATGTAGCCAGGTCTATAGTTTAACATCAGTTACTGTAGAATGTAGCCAGGTGTATAGTTTAACATCAGTTACTGTAGAATGTAGCCAGGTGTATAGTTTAACATCAGTTACTGTAGAATGTAGCCAGGTGTATAGTTTAATATGGGTTACTGTAGAATGTAGCCAGGTCTATAGTTTAACATCAGTTACTGTAGAATGTAGCCAGGTGTTGTAACGGCGTTCTTCGTTTGTTGAAGGAGAGGACCGAAATGCAGCGTGGTGGTTAATCATGATCTTTAATGAAACAAATGACGGAACGATACATGAACTAACTAATAAATACAAAAACAACAAACGGAACGTGAAACTTATTACAGCCTATCTGGTGAAACTACACAGAGACAGGAACAATCACCCACGAAAGACAAAGCGAAACTCAGGCTACCTAAATACGCTTCCCAATCAGAGGCAACGAGAAGCACCTGACTCTGATTGAGAACCGCCTCAGGCAGCCAAGCCTACACTCGACACACCCCTAATCAACCACAATCCCAATGCCTACAAAAAAAAACAATACGACAACACAATAACCCATGTCACACCCTGGCCTGAACAAATAATTAACGAAAACACAAAATACAATGACCAAGGCGTGACAGGTGTATAGTTTAACATCGGTTACTGTAGAATGTAGCCATGTGTATAGTTTAACATCAGTTACTGTAGAATGTAGCCAGGTGTATAGTTTAACATCAGTTACTGTAGAATGTAGCCAGGTGTATAGTTTAACATCAGTTACTGTAGAATGTAGCCAGGTGTATAGTTTAATATTGGTTACTGTAGAATGTAGCCAGGTGTATAGTTTAATAGTGGTTACTGTAGAATGTTACTGTAGAACAGGTGCATCCTGGGTCCGTAGTGACGCCTCAGCTCAATGCGGTGGCCTTTGACCTCTCCGCCATGTGGGAGGCCCCATGGCTACTGCATTCTGGTAAATGGTGTTACCATAGTCAAGAACTGGCAGGAGAGTTGACTGTACAATCTGCTTCCTGTTGTTCACGGAGAGGCAAGATCTATTTCGTAAAAAAAAAGAAGCCCACTGTAAGCTTTATAACTTTAGCTCATCAGTTTGTTTTTTTAAACGTTAGATCTTTGTGAGATCCATCCATTGAGTGAATACGTAGCCCATCTAACACCGAAGAGGCGACACCGGGATTTTGGCCTTCTAGGCAGAGTTCCTCTGTCCAGTGTCTGTGTTCTTTAGCCCATCTAACACCGAAGAGGCGACACCGGGATTTTGGCCTTCTAGGCAGAGTTCCTCTGTCCAGTGTCTGTGTTCTTTAGCCCATCTAACACCGAAGAGGCGACACCAGGATTTGGCTTTCCAGGCAGAGTTCCTCTGTCCAGTGTCTGTGTTCTTTAGCCCATCTAACACCGAAGAGGCGACACCAGGATTTGGCTTTCCAGGCAGAGTTCCTCTGTCCAGTGTCTGTGTTCTTTAGCCCATCTAACACCGAAGAGGCGACACCAGGATTTGGCTTTCCAGGCAGAGTTCCTCTGTCCAGTGTCTGTGTTCTTTAGCCCATCTAACACCGAAGAGGCGACACCAGGATTTGGCTTTCCAGGCAGAGTTCCTCTGTCCAGTGTCTGTGTTCTTTAGCCCATCTAACACCGAAGAGGCGACACCAGGATTTGGCTTTCCAGGCAGAGTTCCTCTGTCCAGTGTCTGTGTTCTTTAGCCCATCTAACACCGAAGAGGCGACACCAGGATTTGGCTTTCCAGGCAGAGTTCCTCTGTCCAGTGTCTGTGTTCTTTAGCCCATCTAACACCGAAGAGGCGACACCAGGATTTGGCTTTCCAGGCAGAGTTCCTCTGTCCAGTGTCTGTGTTCTTTAGCCCATCTAACACCGAAGAGGCGACACCAGGATTTGGCTTTCCAGGCAGAGTTCCTCTGTCCAGTGTCTGTGTTCTTTAGCCCATCTAACACCGAAGAGGCGACACCGGGATTTGGCTTTCTAGGCAGAGTTCCTCTGTCCAGTGTCTGTGTTCTTTAGCCCATCTAACACCGAAGAGGCGACACCGGGATTTGGCTTTCTAGGCAGAGTTCCTCTGTCCAGTGTCTGTGTTCTTTAGCCCATCTAACACCGAAGAGGCGACACCGGGATTTGGCTTTCTAGGCAGAGTTCCTCTGTCCAGTGTCTGTGTTCTTTAGCCCATCTAACACCGAAGAGGCGACACCGGGATTTGGCTTTCTAGGCAGAGTTCCTCTGTCCAGTGTCTGTGTTCTTTAGCCCATCTAACACCGAAGAGGCGACACCGGGATTTGGCTTTCTAGGCAGAGTTCCTCTGTCCAGTGTCTGTGTTCTTTAGCCCATCTAACACCGAAGAGGCGACACCGGGATTTGGCTTTCTAGGCAGAGTTCCTCTGTCCAGTGTCTGTGTTCTTTAGCCCATCTAACACCGAAGAGGCGACACCGAGATTTGGCTTTCTAGGCAGAGTTCCTCTGTCCAGTGTCTGTGTTCTTTAGCCCATCTAACACCGAAGAGGCGACACCAGGATTTGGCTTTCCAGGCAGAGTTCCTCTGTCCAGTGTCTGTGTTCTTTAGCCCATCTAACACCGAAGAGGCGACACCAGGATTTGGCCTTCTAGGCAGAGTTCCTCTGTCCAGTGTCTGTGTTCTTTTGCCCATCTAACACCGAAGAGGCGACACCAGGATTTGGCTTTCCAGGCAGAGTTCCTCTGTCCAGTGTCTGTGTTCTTTAGCCCATCTAACACCGAAGAGGCGACACCAGGATTTGGCTTTCCAGGCAGAGTTCCTCTGTCCAGTGTCTGTGTTCTTTAGCCCATCTAACACCGAAGAGGCGACACCAGGATTTGGCTTTCCAGGCAGAGTTCCTCTGTCCAGTGTCTGTGTTCTTTAGCCCATCTAACACCGAAGAGGCGACACCGGGATTTGGCTTTCTAGGCAGAGTTCCTCTGTCCAGTGTCTGTGTTCTTTAGCCCATCTAACACCGAAGAGGCGACACCGGGATTTGGCTTTCTAGGCAGAGTTCCTCTGTCCAGTGTCTGTGTTCTTTAGCCCATCTAACACCGAAGAGGCGACACCAGGATTTGGCTTTCCAGGCAGAGTTCCTCTGTCCAGTGTCTGTGTTCTTTAGCCCATCTAACACCGAAGAGGCGACACCAGGATTTGGCCTTCTAGGCAGAGTTCCTCTGTCCAGTGTCTGTGTTCTTTTGCCCATCTAACACCGAAGAGGCGACACCAGGATTTGGCTTTCCAGGCAGAGTTCCTCTGTCCAGTGTCTGTGTTCTTTAGCCCATCTAACACCGAAGAGGCGACACCAGGATTTGGCTTTCCAGGCAGAGTTCTTCTGTCCAGTGTCTGTGTTCTTTAGCCCATCTAACACCGAAGAGGCGACACCAGGATTTAGCTTTCCAGGCAGAGTTCCTCTGTCCAGTGTCTGTGTTCTTTAGCCCATCTAACACCGAAGAGGCGACACCAGGATTTGGCTTTCCAGGCAGAGTTCCTCTGTCCAGTGTCTGTGTTCTTTAGCCCATCTAACACCGAAGAGGCGACACCAGGATTTGGCTTTCCAGGCAGAGTTCCTCTGTCCAGTGTCTGTGTTCTTTAGCCCATCTAACACCGAAGAGGCGACACCAGGATTTGGCTTTCCAGGCAGAGTTCCTCTGTCCAGTGTCTGTGTTCTTTAGCCCATCTAACACCGAAGAGGCGACACCAGGATTTGGCTTTCCAGGCAGAGTTCCTCTGTCCAGTGTCTGTGTTCTTTAGCCCATCTAACACCGAAGAGGCGACACCAGGATTTGGCTTTCCAGGCAGGGTTCCTCTGTCCAGTGTCTGTGTTCTTTAGCCCATCTAACACCGAAGAGGCGACACCAGGATTTGGCTTTCCAGGCAGGGTTCCTCTGTCCAGTGTCTGTGTTCTTTAGCCCATCTAACACCGAAGAGGCGACACCAGGATTTGGCCTTCTAGGCAGAGATCCTCTGTCCAGTGTCTGTGTTCTTTAGCCCATCTAACACCGAAGAGGCGACACCAGGATTTGGCTTTCCAGGCAGGGTTCCTCTGTCCAGTGTCTGTGTTCTTTAGCCCATCTAACACCGAAGAGGCGACACCAGGATTTGGCTTTCCAGGCAGAGTTCCTCTGTCCAGTGTCTGTGTTCTTTAGCCCATCTAACACCGAAGAGGCGACACCAGGATTTGGCTTTCTAGGCAGAGTTCCTCTGTCCAGTGTCTGTGTTCTTTAGCCCATCTAACACCGAAGAGGCGACACCAGGATTTGGCTTTCCAGGCAGAGTTCCTCTGTCCAGTGTCTGTGTTCTTTAGCCCATCTAACACCGAAGAGGCGACACCAGGATTTGGCTTTCCAGGCAGAGTTCCTCTGTCCAGTGTCTGTGTTCTTTAGCCCATCTAACACCGAAGAGGCGACACCGGGATTTGGCTTTCTAGGCAGAGTTCCTCTGTCCAGTGTCTGTGTTCTTTAGCCCATCTAACACCGAAGAGGCGACACCAGGATTTGGCTTTCCAGGCAGAGTTCCTCTGTCCAGTGTCTGTGTTCTTTAGCCCATCTAACACCGAAGAGGCGACACCAGGATTTGGCTTTCCAGGCAGAGTTCCTCTGTCCAGTGTCTGTGTTCTTTAGCCCATCTAACACCGAAGAGGCGACACCAGGATTTGGCTTTCTAGGCAGAGTTCCTCTGTCCAGTGTCTGTGTTCTTTAGCCCATCTAACACCGAAGAGGCGACACCAGGATTTGGCCTTCCAGGCAGAGTTCCTCTGTCCAGTGTCTGTGTTCTTTAGCCCATCTAACACCGAAGAGGCGACACCAGGATTTGGCTTTCTAGGCAGAGTTCCTCTGTCCAGTGTCTGTGTTCTTTAGCCCATCTAACACCGAAGAGGCGACACCAGGATTTGGCCTTCTAGGCAGAGTTCCTCTGTCCAGTGTCTGTGTTCTTTTGCCCATCTAACACCGAAGAGGCGACACCAGGATTTGGCTTTCCAGGCAGAGTTCCTCTGTCCAGTGTCTGTGTTCTTTAGCCCATCTAACACCGAAGAGGCGACACCAGGATTTGGCTTTCCAGGCAGAGTTCCTCTGTCCAGTGTCTGTGTTCTTTAACCCATCTAACACCGAAGAGGCGACACCAGGATTTGGCTTTCCAGGCAGAGTTCCTCTGTCCAGTGTCTGTGTTCTTTAGCCCATCTAACACCGAAGAGGCGACACCAGGATTTGGCTTTCCAGGCAGAGTTCCTCTGTCCAGTGTCTGTGTTCTTTAGCCCATCTAACACCGAAGAGGCGACACCAGGATTTGGCTTTCCAGGCAGAGTTCCTCTGTCCAGTGTCTGTGTTCTTTAGCCCATCTAACACCGAAGAGGCGACACCAGGATTTGGCTTTCTAGGCAGAGTTCCTCTGTCCAGTGTCTGTGTTCTTTAGCCCATCTAACACCGAAGAGGCGACACCAGGATTTGGCTTTCTAGGCAGAGTTCCTCTGTCCAGTGTCTGTGTTCTTTAGCCCATCTAACACCGAAGAGGCGACACCAGGATTTGGCTTTCCAGGCAGAGTTCCTCTGTCCAGTGTCTGTGTTCTTTAGCCCATCTAACACCGAAGAGGCGACACCAGGATTTGGCTTTCCAGGCAGAGTTCCTCTGTCCAGTGTCTGTGTTCTTTAGCCCATCTAACACCGAAGAGGCGACACCAGGATTTGGCTTTCCAGGCAGAGTTCCTCTGTCCAGTGTCTGTGTTCTTTAGCCCATCTAACACCGAAGAGGCGACACCAGGATTTGGCTTTCCAGGCAGAGTTCCTCTGTCCAGTGTCTGTGTTCTTTAGCCCATCTAACACCGAAGAGGCGACACCAGGATTTGGCTTTCTAGGCAGAGTTCCTCTGTCCAGTGTCTGTGTTCTTAATCTTTTATTTTTATTGGCCAGTCTGAGATATGGCTTTTTCTTTGCATCTCTGTCTGGAAGACCAGCATCCCAGTGACGCCTTAATGAAGCTACCAGTTGAGGACTTGTGAGGCATCTGCCTCTAAAACTAGACACTCTAATGTACTTTTCCTCTTGCTCAGTTGTGCACCGGGGTCTCCCATCTTTTCTACACTGGATAGAGACAGTTTACACTGTTCTGTGAAGGGAGTAGTACACAGTGTTGTACGAGATCTTCAGTTTATGGCATGGATTAGATTTAATTTCTCAGAACAAGAATAGACTGATGAGTTTCAGAAGAAAGGTGTTTGTTTCTGGCCATTTTGAGCCTGTAATCAAACCCACAAATGCTGATGCTCCAGATACTCAGCTAGTCTAAAGAAAGCCTGTTGTATTGCTTCTTTAAACAGAACAACAGTTTTCAGCTGTGTAAACATATTTGCAAAAGGGTTTTCTAATGATCAATTAGCCTTTTAAAATGATAAACTTGGATTAGCTAACACAACGTGCCATTGGAACACAGCAGTGATGGTTGCTGATAATGGGCCTCTGTACGCCTATGTAGATATTCCATTAAAAATCAGCTGTTACCAGCTACAATAGTCATTTACAACATTAACAATGTCTACACTGTATTTCTGATCAATTTGATGTTATTTTAATGGACATTTTTTTTATTTTCTATCAAAAACAAGGACATTTCTAAGTGACCACAAACTTTTGAACGGTAGTGTATATGTAGATTCGCCGGCATTCAGTTTGAAATCAACAAGGGCATTCTGTAATCTAACTAAATCAGATTGCAGCTAATAGCAGGAAGTACCAGGATGTAACATGGCTATATACAGGAAGTACCAGGATGTAACATGGCTATATATAGGAAGTACCAGGATGTAACATGGCTATATACAGGAAGTACCAGGATGTAACATGGCTATATACAGGAAGTACCAGGATGTAACATGGCTATATACAGGAAGTACCAGGATGTAACATGACTATATACAGGAAGTACCAGGATGTAACATGACTGTATACAGGAAGTACCAGGTAATAGAGACATAGCTTGGTCAATAGCTTGTGCTATGGCTTACATAACTGTATCGTCTGCCTACAGATGATTATTACAGGATTTAACACACAGAACAATATGATTTATATTAGTTGTAAAAAAAGAGCAGGTCTCAAAATCAATCCCTGAGGTACACCCTTCATAATATCCAGGAAACTAAACTTGATGCCGTCAGAAAGCACACATTGTGTCCTGTCTGTTAAATTGTTTCTTAAACCCTACGGGATAATATATATTAAATATAATATTATATATTAAAGACAACTTCAGACCGTATTTTGAATGAATAGGGGATGTTTTTTTAATGATCTAGGTTAATTTGCATATCATCCAAACACAAGCGTGATTGGCTGAAACAGTTCTATGTCCAAATTTAACACCTGGTTGGTGAATATTAAGAATAGAGTGAGATGTTATTATCTGGGAGTTGGTCAGAGATTCTAATACCGAGGCTAGGCAAGATGACTTGGGGAATGGGGAGGGAGAAACACCTGTGTATTCTGGACCAGGATCAGGTATCAGTAAATATGGGGAGGGAGAAACCCTGTGTATTCTGGACCAGGATCAGGTATCAGTCAATATGTGGAGGGAGAAACCTTGTGTATTCTGGACTGGGATCAGGTATCAGTAAATATGGGGAGGGAGAAACCCTGTGTATTCTGGACAGGGATCAGGTATCAGTAAATATGGGGAGGGAGAAACCCTGTGTATTCTGGACCAGGATCAGGTATCAGTAAATATGGGGAGGGAGAAACCCTGTGTATTCTGGACCAGGATCAGGTATCAGTAAATATGGGGAGGGAGAAACCCTGTGTATTCTGGACCAGGATCAGGTATCAGTAAATATGGGGAGGGAGAAACCCTGTGTATTCTGGACCAGGATCAGGTATCAGTAAATATGGGGAGGGAGAAACCCTGTGTATTCTGGACCAGGATCAGGTATCAGTCAATATGTGGAGGGAGAAACCCTGTGTATTCTGGACAGGAAGGTATGACCACTCTGACATATTACCATGGTAACCCCATTACCACAACACAGGAAGGTATGACCACTCTAACATGTTACCATGGTAACCCCATTAGCACCAGACAGGAAGGTATGACCACTCTGACATATTACCATGGTAACCCCATTACCACCAGACAGGAAGGTATGACCACTCTGACATGTTACCATGGTAACCCCATTACCACAACACAGGAAGGTATGACCACTCTAAAATTCTACTGTATTATGTCAAGGGTTGTTTACTCCACGTGGACCTGTGACTACGTCTGTAGTAAAACCTATAGGAGCAGCTATCAAAACATTTAGTTTAGTTACCATGAAAACATGTCAGAGTGGTCATACCTTCCTGTCTTGAGGTAATGGGGTTACCATGAAAACATGTCAGAGTGGTCATACCTTCCTGTCTTGAGGTAATGGGGTTACCATGAAAACATGTCAGAGTGGTCATACCTTCCTGTCTTGAGGTAATGGGGTTACCATGAAAACATGTCAGAGTGGTCATACCTTCCTGTCTTGAGGTAATGGGGTTACCATGAAAACATGTCAGAGTGGTCATACCTTCCTGTCTTGAGGTAATGGGGTTACCATGGTAACATGTCAGAGTGGTCATACCTTCCTGTCTTGAGGTAATGGGGTTACCATGAAAACATGTCAGAGTGGTCATACCTTCCTGTCTTGAGGTAATGGGGTTACCATGGTAACATGTCAGAGTGGTCATACCTTCCTGTCTTGAGGTAATGGGGTTACCATGAAAACATGTCAGAGTGGTCATACCTTCCTGTCTTGAGGTAATGGGGTTACCATGAAAACATGTCAGAGTGGTCATACCTTCCTGTCTTGAGGTAATGGGGTTACCATGAAAACATGTCAGAGTGGTCATACCTTCCTGTCTTGAGGTAATGGGGTTACCATGAAAACATGTCAGAGTGGTCATACCTTCCTGTCTTGAGGTAATGGGGTTACCATGAAAACATGTCAGAGTGGTCATACCTTCCTGTCTTGAGGTAATGGGGTTACCATGGTAACATGTCAGAGTGGTCATACCTTCCTGTCTTGAGGTAATGGGGTTACCATGAAAACATGTCAGAGTGGTCATACCTTCCTGTCTTGAGGTAATGGGGTTACCATGGTAACATGTCAGAGTGGTCATACCTTCCTGTCTTGAGGTAATACCATGGTAACATGTCAGAGTGGTCATACCTTCAGCTGTTGCATCCTTGTCCTGTTACTCTGTAGGCTGCTGACCTGTTCAACACATCTCTCCATACATCTGCCTGTAGTTAGTGAACGTCAGGAGGGTTGTTTGTTGTGGGGGGGGGGGACAGCTGCAGGTCCCCCCCCCACACATGTTGTGATTGAGTGAGTGTGGGGGGGGGGGACAGCTGCAGGTCAAGGTTCTGTCAGATGGGTGTGTCTTGGTGATGGCAAGGACACACCCAAGATACACCCCCCCCCCCCCCCCCAAGACAACTCACGTTTTGCCTTCTGTCATGGCCGCCAGTATTTCTTGAGGAGCAGGCCATAAAAATGAGGGCAAATCAGTGAGGGGCAGTTCTCCTTTAAAGGCGGCATCTAGGGACGGAGATACGTCTCTCAAGTATTCCATCAAGTCGCTAGGAACAGGACACTCACTGCTAGAGCCTGGATCTGAGAAATAATGAGATATATAGTGATGAATAGTGAGGGGCTCGGAGGCCACTGTGGACACTGTAGGTTTGTCTTTGGTACACATAGAGATAGAGAGAGCGATAGAGACAATGACAGAGAGAGCGAGAGGGAGTAGAGAGAGAGACAGAGAGAAAGAGAGAGAGAGAGAGAGAGAGAGAGAGAGAGCGAGAGAGAGAGAGAGAGAGCGAGAGAGAGAAGAGAGGGACAGAGAGACAGAGAGAGTGAGAGATAGAGAGAGAGAGAGACAGAGACAGAGAGAGACAGAGAGAGAGAGAGAGACAGAGAGAGAGAGAGAGAGACAGAGAGAGAGAGAGAGAGAGAGACAGAGATCGAGAGAGAGAGAGATAGAGAGAGTGAGAGAGAGAATACGAAAGCGATAGAGAGACAGAGAGAGCGAGAAAGAGAAGAGAGAGAGAGAGACAGAGAGAGTGAGAGATAGAGAGAGAGAGACAGAGAGAGACAGAGAGAGCAAGAGAGAGAAGAGAGAGAGAGACAGAGAGAGCTAGAGAGAGAAGAGAGAGCTAGAGAGATACAGAGAGAGAGACCCAGGGACATCTGCTGTAACAGTGATCAAGCTGTGGATTGTTTAACTCTGTAGAGGATAGGGGGAATCATTAGTTCTCTGCTCCACTTATGACAAAAGGTGTTTTCTTAGACCATGTTCAGGGAGAAGGAAAGAAAGGACATCACCTAGTTAATGTTCTGTTCACGGCCCTAATAAAACCCACACGAAGGCTTTAGGTTGAAACATGTTTGTTTTAATAATTAAGAAGCTTTTTCTTCAACTTCCCAACTTTCAAATGCAAGAGAGACCATGTTCAGGGACCAGGGAGCAGGGAAAGACCTGGCTACTGTTCTAGTTAGTGATACAGTAGACCATGTTCAGGGACCAGGGAGCAGGGAAAGACCTGGCTACTGTTCTAGTTAGTGATACAGTAGACCATGTTCAGGGACCAGGGAGCAGGGAAAGACCTGGCTACTGTTCTAGTTAGTGATACAGTAGACCATGTTCAGGGACCAGGGAGCAGGGAAAGACCTGGCTACTGTTCTAGTTAGTGATACAGTAGACCATGTTCAGGGACCAGGGAGCAGGGAAAGACCTGGCTACTGTTCTAGTTAGTGATACAGTAGACCGTGTTCAGGGACCAGGGAGCAGGGAAAGACCTGGCTACTGTTCTAGTTAGTGATACAGTAGACCGTGTTCAGGGACCAGGGAGCAGGGAAAGACCTGGCTACTGTTCTAGTTAGTGATACAGTAGACCGTGTTCAGGGACCAGGGAGCAGGGAAAGACCTGGCTACTGTTCTAGTTAGTGATACAGTAGACCGTGTTCAGGGACCAGGGAGCAGGGAAAGACCTGGCTACTGTTCTAGTTAGTGATACAGTAGACCGTGTTCAGGGACCAGGGAGCAGGGAAAGACCTGGCTACTGTTCTAGTTAGTGATACAGTAGACCATGTTCAGGGACCAGGGAGCAGGGAAAGACCTGGCTACTGTTCTAGTTAGTGATACAGTAGACCATGTTCAGGGACCAGGGAGCAGGGAAAGACCTGGCTACTGTTCTAGTTAGTGATACAGTAGACCGTGTTCAGGGTCCAGGGAGCAGGGAAAGACCTGGCTACTGTTCTAGTTAGTGATACAGTAGACCGTGTTCAGGGACCAGGGAGCAGGGAAAGACCTGGCTACTGTTCTAGTTAGTGATACAGTAGACCGTGTTCAGGGACCAGGGAGCAGGGAAAGACCTGGCTACTGTTCTAGTTAGTGATACAGTAGACCATGTTCAGGGACCAGGGAGCAGGGAAAGACCTGGCTACTGTTCTAGTTAGTGATACAGTAGACCATGTTCAGGGACCAGGGAGCAGGGAAAGACCTGGCTACTGTTCTAGTTAGTGATACAGTAGACCATGTTCAGGGACCAGGGAGCAGGGAAAGACCTGGCTACTGTTCTAGTTAGTGATACAGTAGACCATGTTCAGGGACCAGGGAGCAGGGAAAGACCTGGCTACTGTTCTAGTTAGTGATACAGTAGACCGTGTTCAGGGTCCAGGGAGCAGGGAAAGACCTGGCTACTGTTCTAGTTAGTGATACAGTAGACCGTGTTCAGGGACCAGGGAGCAGGGAAAGACCTGGCTACTGTTCTAGTTAGTGATACAGTAGACCGTGTTCAGGGACCAGGGAGCAGGGAAAGACCTGGCTACTGTTCTAGTTAGTGATACAGTAGACCATGTTCAGGGACCAGGGAGCAGGGAAAGACCTGGCTACTGTTCTAGTTAGTGATACAGTAGACCATGTTCAGGGACCAGGGAGCAGGGAAAGACCTGGCTACTGTTCTAGTTAGTGATACAGTAGACCATGTTCAGGGACCAGGGAGCAGGGAAAGACCTGGCTACGGTTCTAGTTAGTGATACAGTAGACCATGTTCAGGGACCAGGGAGCAGGGAAAGACCTGGCTACTGTTCTAGTTAGTGATACAGTAGACCATGTTCAGGGACCAGGGAGCAGGGAAAGAACTGGCTACTGTTCTAGTTAGTGATACAGTAGACCATGTTCAGGGACCAGGGAGCAGGGAAAGACCTGGCTACTGTTCTAGTTAGTGATACAGTAGACCATGTTCAGGGACCAGGGAGCAGGGAAAGACCTGGCTACTAGTTAGTGATACAGCAGAACCCTAGTTAGTGATACAGCAGAACCCTAGTTAGTGATACAGCAGAACCCTAGTTAGTGATATAGTAGAACCATAGTTAGTGATACAGTATAACCCTAGTTAGTGATACAGCAGAACCCTAGTTAGTGATACAGCAGAACCCTAGTTAGTGATACAGCAGAACCCTAGTTAGTGATACAGCAGAACCCTAGTTAGTGATACAGTAGAACCCTAGTTAGTGACACAGTAGAACCCTAGTTAGTGATACAGCCGAACCATAGTTAGTGATACAGTAGAACCCTAGTTAGTGATACAGTAGAACCCTAGTTAGTGATAACCCTAGTTAGTGATACAGTAGAACCCTAGTTAGTGATACAGTAGAACTCTAGTTAGTGATATCCCTAGTTAGTGATACAGTATAAACCTAGTTAGTGATACAGCAGACCCCTAGTTAGTGATACAGTAGAACCCTAGTTAGTGACACAGTAGAACTCTAGTTAGTGACGCAGTAGAACCCTAGTTAGTGATAACCCTAGTTAGTGATACAGTATAACCCTAGTTAGTAATACAGGAGAACCCTAGTTGGTGATACAGTAGAACCCTAGTTAGAGATAATGGAGAACCCTAGTTAGTGATACAGTAGAACACTAGTTAGTGATACAGGAGAACCCTAGTTAGTGATACAGTTGAACCCTAGTTAGTGATACAGTATAACCCTAGTTAGAGATACAGGAGAACCCTAGTTAGTGATACAGCAGAACCCTAGTTAGTGATACAGCATAACCCTAGTTAGTGATATAGTAGAACCCTAGTTATTGATACAGTTTAACCCTAGTTAGTGATATATAGTAGAACCCTAGTTAGTGATATATAGTAGAACCCCAGTTAGAGATACAGGAGAACCCTAGTTAGAGATACAGGAGAACCCTAGTTAGAGATACAGGAGAACCCTAGTTATTGATACAGTTTAACCCTAGTTAGTAATATATAGTAGAACCCTAGTTAGTGATATATAGTAGAACCCTAGTTATTGATACAGTTTAACCCTAGTTAGTGATATATAGTAGAACCATCGTTAGAGATACAGGAGAACCCTAGTTAGTGATACAGTTTAACCCTAGTTAGTGATATAGTAGAACCATAGTTAGTGATATAGTATAACCCTAGTTAGTGATACAGTTTAACCCTAGTTAGAGATACAGGAGAACCCTAGTTAGTGATACAGTAGAACCCTAGTTAGTGATATATAGTAGAACCCTAGTTAGTGATACAGTTTAACCCTAGTTAGTGATATATAGTAGAACCCTAGTTAGTGATATATAGTAGAACCCTAGTTAGTGATATATAGTAGAACCCTAGTTAGTGATACAGTAGAACCCTAGTTAGTGATACAGTAGAACCCTAGTTAGTGATACAGTAGAACCCTAGTTAGTGATATATAGTAGAACCATAGTTAGTGATTCGCTGCTGTTAGACATGGTGTGAACAGACTATGTCTCTCTTCATATGGAGCCCTCAATATGGTTCTATATGTAGCCCTCAATATGGTTCTATATGTAGCCCTCAATATGGTTCTATATGGAGCCCTCAATATGGTTCTATATGGAGCCCTCAATATGGTTCTATATGTAGCCCTCAATATGGTTCTATATGGAGCCCTCAATATGGTTCTATATGGAGCCCTCAATATGGTTCTATATGTAGCCCTCAATATGGTTCTATATGGAGCCCTCAATATGGTTCTATATGGAGCCCTCAATATGGTTCTATATGGAGCCCTCAATATGGTTCTATATGTAGCCCTCAATATGGTTCTATATGTAGCCCTCAATATGGTTCTATATGTAGCCCTCAATATGGTTCTATATGGAGCCCTCAATATGGTTCTATATGGAGCCCTCAATATGGTTCTATATGGAGCCCTCAATATGGTTCTATATGTAGCCCTCAATATGGTTCTATATGTAGCCCTCAATATGGTTCTATATGTAGCCCTCAATATGGTTCTATATGGAGCCCTCAATATGGTTCTATATGGAGCCCTCAATATGGTTCTATATGTAGCCCTCAATATGGTTCTATATGTAGCCCTCAATATGGTTCTATATGGAGCCCTCAATATGGTTCTATATGTAGCCCTCAATATGGTTCTATATGGAGCCCTCAATATGGTTCTATATGGAGCCCTCAATATGGTTCTATATGGAGCCCTCAATATGGTTCTATATGGAGCCCTCAATATGGTTCTATATGGAGCCCTCAATATGGTTCTATATGGAGCCCTCAATATGGTTCTATATGGAGCCCTCAATATGGTTCTATATGGAGCCCTCAATATGGTTCTATATGGAGCCCTCAATATGGTTCTATATGGAGCCCTCAATATGGTTCTATATGGAGCCTTCAATATGGTTCTATATGGAGCCCTCAATATGGTTCTATATGGAGCCCTCAATATGGTTCTATATGGAGCCCTCAATATGGTTCTATATGTAGCCCTCAATATGGTTCTATATGGAGCCCTCAATATGGTTCTATATGGAGCCCTCAATATGGTTCTATATGGAGCCCTCAATATGGTTCTATATGGAGCCCTCAATATGGTTCTATATGGAGCCCTCAATATGGTTCTATATGGAGCCCTCAATATGGTTCTATATGTAGCCCTCAATATGGTTCTATATGTAGCCCTCAATATGGTTCTATATGGAGCCTCAATATGGTTCTATATGGAGCCCTCAATATGGTTCTATATGTAGCCCTCAATATGGTTCTATATGGAGCCCTCAATATGGTTCTATATGGAGCCCTCAATATGGTTCTATATGGAGCCCTCAATATGGTTCTATATGGAGCCTCAAAGCACCGTTACATTAAAGTGTGGAGCTTAGCAGGTTAATGGCCCTTGAGGTTATTTCAGGGTTCGCATTGCTTGCTTTTCATCCCATAAACTCGGTTTAAACTATGTTTATTGTTTAAACTCTTTCTATTGCCAAGATGGAGTCAAAATAATTGTTTGTTTACTCCAGAGACCCATAGCTGCTCACATCAGATCAGATTTATCAGAGACAGGACATCAACTCAGTACTGGTACTTCCTGTATATAGCCATGTTATTACCTCTACTTCCTGTATATAGCCATGTTATTACCTCTACTTCCTGTATATAGCCATGTTATTTCATGGTACCTCCTGTATATAGCCATGTTATTACCTGGAGAGAGAGGGAGAGAGGGAGAGAGGGAGAGAGAGAGAGAGAGAGAGAGACAGAGAGAGACAGAGAGAGAGAGAGAGAGATAGACAGAGAGGGAGAGACAGAGAGAGAGAGACAGAGAGAGAGAGAGAGAGAGAGAGAGAGAGAGAGAGAGAGAGAGAGAGAGAGAGCGAGAAATAGAGAGAGAGAGAGAGAGAGAGAGAGAGAGAGAGAGAGAGAGAGAGAGAGAGAGAGAGAGAGAGAGAGAGAGAGAGAGAGAGAGAAATAGAGAGAGAGAGAGAGAGAGAGAGAGAGAGAAATAGAGAGAGAGAGAGAGAGAGAGAGAGACAGAGAGACAGAGAGACAGAGAGACAGAGAGAACGGTTTTTTGACTGGAGTGAAAGTGGCTATCAACCTCCCATATATTTACACTAATAGTGAAAGGAAACAATTGACATTTTGAACGTGTGTCGTTGTGTTTCCTTATCAACACCGCGTCTCCAGGGACGATGTTGTCTTCCTCACTACCCGGACAGAGACAATCACTACATCTGTTTTCCGCGAGGAGGTTGAATGGAGACGAATGTTTCCATTAAACACGATAGCAGGAAGGTATTGGTCTCTCCGGGGGCTATTTCTATAGAGCTGGGTGGTTTCTACATATCCATACAGGGGGGGGCTGCTGGTACTGTTTTGAAGGCCAGTGTAGCCCTAAGTCTCGGTCGATCTTGGCCTATCGATCTTGGCCTATCGATCTTGGCCTATCGATCTTGGCCTATCGATCTTGGCCTATCGATCTTGGCCTATCGATCTTGGCCTATCGATCATGGCCTATCGATCTTGGCCTATCGATCTTGGCCTATCGATCATGGCCTATCGATCTTGGCCTATCGATCTTGGCCTATCGATCTTGGCCTATCGATCTTGGCCTATCGATCTTGGCCTATCGATCATGGCCTATCGATCTTGGCCTATCGATCATGGCCTATCAAAAGGTCAGCATGAGAGTCTATATGTGTGATGATTACTGTGTAACGGAAGTCAATCAACTCCATCACATTCAGTCAGTCGCTGTAAATGAGTGAAACAACATGGAGATATCTTCAACATCACAATCTACACCCTGAAAACAACGTGGGGATATCTTCAATATCACAATCTACACCCTGAAACAATGTGGAGATATCTTCAATATCACAATCTACACCCTGAAAACAAGGTGGAGATATCTTCAATATCACAATCTACACCCTGAAACAATGTGGAGATATCTTCAATATCACAATCTACACCCTGAAACAAGGGAAGGGGGTTTTGTGAACAAGTTGTTTTGTTCTTGTCTTGAGGACACATCCCAACATGACACCCTATTCCCTATATAATGCAGTTTGGGAAATTGACTTTGCCTCCTCAAGTGCATCTCAACAGCATCAGCACATTCACTGTGTCTGCTGTTCTCTCTGTTCCCTAAACATGACACAATGCAGCACCGCTGGCTGACTGACTCACTGGCTGGTAGGAGACTGCAGTGCCTCATCCCTCCTCTCCCTCCTCTCCACCTCTCCTCCATCCCTCCTCTCCTCCATCCCTCCTCTCCACCTCTCCTCCATCCCTCCTCTCCACCTCTTCTCCATCCCTCCTCTCCACCTCTCCTCCATCCCTCCTCTCCTCCATCTATCCTCTCCTCCAACCCTCCTCACCTCCTCTTCGTCCTCTCCTCCTCTCCCTCCTCTCCTCCTCTTCTCCATCCCACCTCTCCTCCTCTCATCCATCCCTCTCCTCTTCCAACTGCAGCTTCCATCCCTCCTCTTTTCACACTCACTCCAATCTGGGCCGACCAGCCAGCCAAACAGCCAACCAACCAGCCACCCAGCCAGCCAACCAACCTGCCAGCCAAACAGCCAACCAGCCAACCAGCCACCCAGCCAGTCTCCTCAACAAGATACCCAGCCTCCTACCTACACTGCATTCCTGCCAAACTGCACCTGGATAGATGTAATCTATCCACCCCTACTTAACCCTCAAACTGATCCCCAGCCTCCTACAACTTGTTCCACTGTTACCAGCCTCTCATAGCCCCAGCCTCCTCTACCTTGTTCCCCAGTTCCCTGCCTCTCATACCCCCAGCCTCCTCCACCTTGTTCCACTGTTACCAGCCTCTCATACCCCCAGCCTCCTCCACCTTGTTCCCCAGTTCCCTGCGTCTCCTACCCCCAGCCTCCTCCACCTTGTTCCCCTGTTTCCTGCCTCTCCTCCCCCCAGCCTCCTCCACCTTGTTCCCCTGTTCCCTGCCTCTCCTCCCCCCAGCCTCCTCCACCTTGTTCCCCAGTTCCCTGCCTCTCCTCCTCCCAGCCTCCTCCACCTTGTTCCCCAGTTCCCTGCCTCCCCTCCCCCCAGCCTCCTCTAACTTGTTCCCCAGTTCCCTGCCTCCCCTACCCCCAGCCTCCTCCACCTTGTTCCCCAGTTCCCTGTCTCCCCTACCCCCAGCCTCCTCCACCTTGTTCCCCTGTTCCCTGCCTCTCCTACCCCCAGCCTCCTCCACCTTGTTCCCCTGTTCCCTGCCTCTCCTACCCCCAGCCTCCTCCACCTTGTTCCCCTGTTCCCTGCCTCTCCTACCCCCAGCCTCCTCCACCTTGTTCCCCTGTTCCCTGCCTCCCCTACCCCCAGCCTCCTCCAACTTGTTCCCCAGTTCCCTGCCTCTCCTCCTCCCAGCCTCCTCCACCTTGTTCCCCAGTTCCCTGCCTCCCCTACCCCCAGCCTCCTCCACCTTGTTCCCCTGTACCCTGCCTCCCCTACCCCCAGCCTCCTCTACCTTGTTACCCTCCTTTTCCCTGCCTCCCCTACCCCCAGCCTCCTCCACCTTGTTCCCCTGTTCCCTGCCTCCCCTACCCCCAGCCTCCTCCACCTTGTTCCCCTGTTCCCTGCCTCCCCTACCCCCAGCCTCCTCCACCTTGTTCCCCAGTTCCCTGCCTCCCCTACCCCCAGCCTCCTCCACCTTGTTACCCTCCTTTTCCCTGCCTCTCCTCCTCCCAGCCTCATCCACCTTGTTCCCCTGTTCCCTGCCTCCCCTCCCCCCAGCCTCCTCCACCTTGTTCCCCTGTTCCCTGCCTCTCCTCCCCCCAGCCTCCTCCACCTTGTTCCCCTGTTCCCTGCCTCTCATCCCCCCAGCCTCCTCCACCTTGTTCCCCTGTTCCCTGCCTCCCCTCCCCCCAGCCTCCTCCACCTTGTTCCCCTGTTCCCTGCCTCCCCTACTCCCAGCCTCCTCCACCTTGTTCCCCTGTTCCCTGCCTCCCCTACCCCCAGACTCCTCCACCTTGTTCCCCTGTTCCCTGCCTCCCCTACCCCCAGCCTCCTCCACCTTGTTCCCCTGTTCCCTGCCTCTCCTACCCCCAGCCTCCTCCACCTTGTTCCCCTGTTCCCTGCCTCTCCTACCCCCAGCCTCCTCCACCTTGTTCCCCTGTTCCCTGCCTCTCCTACCTCCAGCCTCCTCCACCTTGTTCCCCTGTTCCCTGCCTCCCCTACCCCCAGCCTCCTCCACCTTGTTCCCCATTTCCCTGCCTCTCCTGCCTCTCCTCCTCTTTTGACAAAGAGACAGGGAGACAGAGACACATAAAGACATAATGACAGAGAGACAGAGAGACAGACAGAGAGACTGAGGTAGTGAGACAGAGAGAGACAGACAGACAGAGAGAGAGACACAGAGACAGAGAGACTGAGAGAGAGACAGAGATACAGAGACTGAGAGAGAGAGATAGAGAGACAGAGACAGAGAGACAGAGAGAGAGAGAGAGAGACACAGAGACAGAGAAAGAGAGACAGAGAGAGAGACAGAGAGAGAGACACAGAGACAGAGAAAGAGAGATAGACAGACAGAGAGAGAGACAGAGAGAGAGAGCGAGAGATAGAGAGAGAGCGAGAGATAGAGAGAGAGAGAGAGACAGTGAGACAGAGATAGTGAGACAGAGAGAGAGAGAGGCAGTCATTTGGCATCTCCACCCACTGACCAGACCACACCACTCCCTCTCTAGTCCCTTGGCTGTAAGGCTCTCCATCCCCATGGCGATTAGCTCCATCTGTGCTCCCACCAACCCAGCCCCAGTGGGACTGACACAGGAGCACCTCTCTCTCTCTCTCTCTCTCTCGCTCTCTCTGTCTCTCTCTGTGTCTCTCTCTTTCTCTCTCTCTCTCCACTCCTTCTTCTCCCTCCTCACTCAATCTTCCTCGGATGATATGGCAGAAGGGTTTTCTGGGCTCCTCATTCTGTGAGTTTGGCTGGAGATGTGACGTTCTCCGTGAGGCTTCCAGAGTCTCTGTGTCACGTTCACACTGCTGGAACACGTTTGGGAATCCGTCTAAACCCCCGTCTCTGACAAACACACGCTTCAAAATGTTTCCAGGTCTCTGAAAGAGAATCTCCTCGTTCATTTCCAGGAACGTCCATAATGCAGGAGAAGCCTGCCATTCAAATCTGTTCCCCGTTGTAATCAGAGACTGCTGTTGTAGAACACATGACAATCCAGATGTAATTCCTCGGGAGCTGCAGCAGCCTTGGGTTGTCAGAGGAAATGTAGTAGTTGATTCACTCCGTGGTGTTGATGCCGTCATCTGGTTGGCTATTCAGTCAATGACACCAGGGCAGGGACATGTGATGTCCTGGTGTGACAGGCTTTTCTCAGAGCTGAATCTGTCTACCTTACCCTTCGACCATTTATCTCTTATCTCCTCTGTGTGTTGGTGTCTCTCCTCTGTGTTGGTGTCTCTCCTCTGTGTGTTGGTGTCTCTCCTCTGTGTGTTGTTGTCTCTCTTCTGTGTGTTGGTGTCTCTCTGTGTGTTTCTCTCCTCTGTTTTGGTTTCTCTCCTCTCTGTGTTGGTGTCTCCTCTGTGTGTTGGTGTCTCTCCTCTCTGTGTGTTGGTGTCTCTCCTCCGTGTGTTGGTGTCTCTCCTCTGTGTGTTGGTGTCTCTCCTCTGTGTTGGTGTCTCTCCTCTGTGTGTTGGTGTCTCTCCTCTGTGTTGGTGTCTCTCCTCTGTGTTGGTGTATCTCCTCTGTGTGTTGGTGTCTCTCCTCTGTGTGTTGGTGTCTCTCCTCTGTGTGTTGGTGTCTCTCCTCTGTGTTGGTGTCTCTCCTCTGTGTGTTGGTGTCTCTCCTCTGTGTGTTGGTGTCTCTCCTCTGTGTGTTGGTGTCTCTCCTCTGTGTGTTGGTGTCTCTCCTCTGTGTGTTGGTGTCTCTCCTCTCTCTGTTGGTGTCTCATATCTCATATAGACCACCTATTCCATATTACACAGACCTCCTATTCCATATTACACAGACCTACTATTCCATATTACACAGACCTCCCATTCCATATTAAATAGACCACCTATTCCATATTACACAGACCTCCTATTCCATATTACACAGACATCCTATTCCATATTACACAGACCTCCTATTCCATATTACACATACCTCCTATTCCACAGACCTCCTATTCCACAGACCTCCTATTCCGTATAGCACAGATTTCTTATTCCATATTCCACAGACCTCCTATTCCATATTACACAGACCTCCTATTCCACAGACCTCCTATTCCACAGACCTCCTATTCCGTATAGCACAGATTTCTTATTCCATATTCGACAGACCTCCTATTCCATATTACACAGACCTCCTATTCCATATTCCACAGACCTCCTATTCCACAGACCTCCTATTCCATATTACGCAGACCTCCTATTCCACAGACCTCCTATTCCACAGACCTCCTATTCCACAGACCTCCTATTCTGTATTCCACAGACCTCCTATTCCACAGACCTCCTATTCCACAGACCTCCTATTCCACAGACCTCCTATTCCACAGACCTCCTATTCCACAGACCTCCTATTCCAAATTCCACAGACCTCCTATTCCATATTACACAGACCTCC
>NW_022264710.1:107500-112500 GCF_002021735.2 Oncorhynchus kisutch
GGGGTTTAGGGTTAAGGTCAGAATTAGTGTAAGGGCTAGTAGCTAGGTTTGGGAGCTTGAGTTAGGAGCTAGAGTTAGGAGCTAGGGTTAGGAGCTCGGGTTAGGAGCTAGGGTTAGGAGCTAGGGTTAGGAGCTAGGGTTGGGAGCTAGAGTTAGGAGCTAGAGTTAGGAGCTAGGGTTAGGAGCTTGGGTTAGGAGCTAGAGTTAGGAGCTAGAGTTAGGAGCTAGGGTTAGGAGCTAGGGTTAGGAGCTAGGGTTAGGAGCTAGGGTTGGGAGCTAGAGTTAGGAGCTAGAGTTAGGAGCTAGGGTTAGGAGCTTGGGTTAGGAGCTAGGGTTAGGAGCTAGGTTTATAGGGTTAGGGTTAGGAACTAGGGTCATAGGGTTAGGGTTAGGAGCTAGGGTTAGGAGCTAGGGTTAGGAGCTAGGGTTAGAAGCTAGGTTTAGGAGCTAGGGTTAGTTTCTAGGGTTAGGAGCTAGGGTTAGGAGCTAGGGTTAGGGTCAGCTGATCATCATCTGATATCTCAAAGTGCTGTACAGAAACCCAGCCTAAAACCCAAAACAGCAAGCATTGCCGGTGTAGAAGCACGGTGGCTAGGAAAACTCCCTAGAAAGGACAAAACCTTGGAATAAACCTAGAGAGGAACCAGGCTATGAGGGGTTGCCAGTCCTCTTCTGGCTGTGCCGGGTAGAGAGGAACCAGGCTATGAGGGGTTGCCAGTCCTCTTCTGGCTGTGCCGGGTAGAGAGGAACCAGGCTATGAGGGGTTGCCAGTCCTCTTCTGGCTGTGCCGCGTAGAGAGGAACCAGGCTATGAGGGGTGGCCAGTCCTCTTCTGTAAAGCCCTTGAATTGAATTGGATTGGATTGGATTGGATTGGATTGAGAGAGAGAGAGAGAGAGAGAGAGAGAGAGAGAGAGAGAGAGAGAGAGAGAGAGAGAGAGAGAGAGAGAGAGAGAGAGAGAGAGAGAGAGAAGGAGAGAATTAGAGAACGCACACTTAAATTCACACAGGACACCAGATAAGACAGGAGAAGTACTCCAGATATAACAAACTGACCCCAGCCCCCCGACACATAAACTACTGCAGCATAAATACTGGAGGTTGAGACAGGAGGGGTCAGGAGACACTGTGGCCCCGTTCGACGATACCCCCGGACAGGGCCAAATAGGCATCCTGAGACGGTAAGTTGGTAAAGGTAAGATTGTGGTTTAGTTAGGGTCAGCTTTGGGGTTAAGGAAAATAGGATTTTGAAAGGGAATGAATTGTGTCGCACAAGTTTAGCTGTACAAGACTGTGTGTGTGTGTATGCGGGGTGTGTGTGTTTATACGGTGTGTGTGTGTGTATGTGGTGTGTGTGTTTATACGGTGTGTGTGTGTGTATGCTGGGGATGTGTGTTTTTATGTGGTGTGTGTGTGTGTGTTTATGCGGTGTGTGTGTGTGTGTTTATGCGGTGTGTGTGTGTGTGTGTTTATGCGGTGTGTGTGTGTGTGCTTATGCGGTGTGTGTGTGTGTGTGTGCTTATGCGGTGTGTGTGTATGCTGGGGATGTGTGTGTTTATGTGGTGTGTGTGTGTGTGTGTGTGTGCTTATGCGGTGTGTGTGTGTGTGTGTGCTTATGCGGTGTGTGTGTGTGTTTATGTGGTGTGTGTGTATGCAGGGGATGTGTGTGTTTATGTGGTGTGTGTGTATGCTGGGGATGTGTGTGTTTATGCGGTGTGTGTATGCAGGGGATGTGTGTGTTTATGTAGTGTGTGTGTATGCTGGGGATGTGTGTGTTTATGTGGTGTGTGTGTATGCTGGGGATGTGTGTGTTTATGTGGTGTGTGTGTATGCAGGGGATGTGTGTGTTTATGTGGTGTGTGTGTATGCTGGGGATGTGTGTGTTTATGTGGTGTGTGTGTATGCAGGGGATGTGTGTGTTTATGTGGTGTGTGTGTATGCAGGGGATGTGTGTGTTTATGTGGTGTGTGTGTATGCTGGGGATGTGTGTGTTTATGTGGTGTGTGTGTATGCTGGGGATGTGTGTGTTTATGTGGTGTGTGTGTATGCTGGGGATGTGTGTTTTTATGTGGTGTGTGTGTGTGTGTGTGTGTGTGTGTGTGTGTTTATGCGGTGTGTGTGTGTGTGTGTATGTGTGTGTGTACAACAGCTCTGCTCATTTTCCTGTTAAACCCTCCAGGCTCTACAAGCCGGGGAGATTTCTACACCATCGCTGCTCTGCGAGTCAACTCCTCAAATGTTCTTGATTGAGGATTAACTTTCTTTGTACGACGGGGTCATCTTGTTTCATTTCCCATCGCTGTAATTTATTAGTTTTTTTGTGGCTTTTTTGGGGGATATGGCGAAACGCTGTTGTGCTGAATGACTGAATATGGCTGACGATTAAAAGGTCACTGTCATCAATTCCGGTTAAGGGAGAGGATGGCGAACGGAAGACGGTGGAATGGAATCCAGAGGTTAGAGGATGAGGACGGTGGAATGCAGCGGGTTAAAGAGGAAGAGTCTGCAGGAGAAGATGTAGGTCATTGGAGATTAAGATAAATGGTCGTCTCACACAGAGAGTCAGTCCTCCTCCCTCGTCTACCCAGCTCCATAACCCCACCCCCCCTCAGTCCTCCTCCCTCGTCTACCCAGCTCCATACCCCCCCCCCCCCCCTCGGTCCCAGACCGGACCATGATTACCATGATTGCCCTAAATACCACACACCCCTCATAAACACACACACAACACATAAACACACAAACAGCCAGCCTGTGTACAGTAGATTAATGTAATTATAACCAGGTTTTAGGTGTTTGTTCTGTCTCTCTGTCTCTCTGTCTCTCTGTCTCTCCGTCTCTCTCCGTCTCTCTGTCTCTCCGTCTCCCTGTCTCTCTCCGTCTCTCTGTCTCTCTGTCTCTCTCCGTCTCTCCGTCTCTCCGTCTCTCCGTCTCTCTCCGTCTCTCTGTCTCTCTCCGTCTCTCTGTCTCTCTGTCTCTCTGTCTCTCTGTCTCTCTTCGTCTCTCCGTCTCTAGGTCTCTCTGTCTCACTGTCTCTCCGTCTCTCTGTCTCTCTCCGTCTCTCTGTCTCTCTCCGTCTTTCAGTCTCTAGGTCTCTCTGTCTCTCCGTCTCTCCGTCTCTCTGTCTCTCTGTCTCTCCGTCTCTCTGTCTCTCTGTCTCTCTCCGTCTCTCTGTCTCTCTCCGTCTCTCTCCGTCTCTCCGTCTCTCTCCGTCTTCTGTCTCTCCGTCTCTCTTTCTCTCCGTCTCTCTGTCTCTCTGTCACTTTGTCTCTCTCCGTCTCTCCGTCTCTCCGTCTCTCTGTCTCTCCATTTCTCCGTCTCTCTGTCTCTCCGTCTCTCTGTCTCTCTGTCTCACTGTCTCTCCGTCTCTCTGTCTCACTGTCTCTCTGTCTCTCTCCGTCTCTCCGTCTCTCTGTCTCACTGTCTCTCTGTCTCTCCGTCTCTCCGTCTCTCCGTCTCTCCGTCTCTCTGTCTCTCCGTCTCTCTCCGTCTCTCTGTCTCTCCGTCTCTTTGTCTCTCTCTCCGTCTCTCTGTCTCTCCGTCTCTCCGTCTCTCCATCTCTCCGTCTCTCTGTCTCTCTCCGTCTCTCTGTCTCTCTGTCTCTCCGTCTCTCCGTCTCTCTGTCTCTCTCCGTCTCTCTGTCTCACTGTCTCTCTGTCTCTCTCCGTCTCTCCGTCTCTCTGTCTCACTGTCTCTCTGTCTCTCTGTCTCTCTGTCTCTCCGTCTCTCTGTCTCTCCGTCTCTCTCCGTCTCTCTGTCTCTCTCCGTCTCTCCGTCTCTCCATCTCTACGTCTCTCTCCGTCTCTCTGTCTCTCTCCGTCTCTCTGTCTCTCTGTCTCTCTGTCTCTCTGTCTCTCTGTCTCTCTTTGTCTCTCTGTATCTAGGTCTCTCTGTCTCACTGTCTCTCCGTCTCTCTGTCTCTCTCCGTCTCTCTGTCTCTCTCCGTCTCTCAGTCTCTAGGTCTCTCTGTCTCTCCGTCTCTCTCTCTCCGTCTCTCCGTCTCTCTCCGTCTCTCTCCGTCTCTCTGTCTCTCTGTCTCTCCGTCTCTCTGTCTCTCTGTCTCTCTGTCTCTCTGTCTCTCTGTCTCTCCGTCTCTCTGTCTCTCTGTCTCTCCGTCTCTCTGTCTCTCTGTCTCTCTGTCACTTTGTCTCTCTCCGTCTCTCCGTCTCTCCGTCTCTCTGTCTCTCTATCTCTCCGTCTCTCTATCTCTCCGTCTCTCTGTCTCTCTGTCTCACTGTCTCTCCGTCTCTCTGTCTCACTGTCTCTCTGTCTCTCTCCGTCTCTCCGTCTCTCTGTCTCACTGTCTCTCTGTCTCTCCGTCTCTCCGTCTCTCCGTCTCTCCGTCTCTCCGTCTCTCCGTCTCTCTGTCTCTCTGTCTCTCCGTCTCTCTCCGTCTCTCTGTCTCTCCGTCTCTCTGTCTCTCCGTCTCTCCGTCTCTCCGTCTCTCTGTCTCTCTCCGTCTCTCTGTCTCTCTGTCTCTCCGTCTCTCCGTCTCTCTGTCTCTCTCCGTCTCTCTGTCTCTCTCCGTCTCTCCGTCTCTCTGTCTCTCCGTCTCTCTCCGTCTCTCTGTCTCTCTCCGTCTCTCCGTCTCTCCGTCTCTACGTCTCTCTCCGTCTCTCTGTCTCTCTGTCTCTCTGTCTCTCTGTCTCTCTTCGTCTCTCCGTCTCTAGGTCTCTCTGTCTCACTGTCTCTCCGTCTCTCTGTCTCTCTCCGTCTCTCAGTCTCTAGGTCTCTCTGTCTCTCCGTCTCTCTGTCTCTCCGTCTCTCTCCGTCTCTCTGTCTCTCCGTCTCTCTGTCTCTCTGTCTCTCTGTCTCTCTCCGTCTCTCTGTCTCACTGTCTCTCTCCGTCTCTCTGTCTCTCCGTCGCTCCGTCTCTCTGTCTCTCTGCCTCTCTCCGTCTCTCTGTCTCACTGTCTCTCTGTCTCTCTCCGTCTCTCTGTCTCACTGTCTCTGTCTCTCTGTCTCTCTGTCTCTCTCCGTCTCTCTGTCTCTCTGTCTCTT
>NW_022264710.1:117500-132500 GCF_002021735.2 Oncorhynchus kisutch
AAGTGATTGTGTTAGCTGTGTTGTTGGCTTGCTCCTCTGAACAACAGTGTCCTGAAGAGACAGTTCATTTTCTCTGCCAGGTGAAATCACACCTCATTAGCTCAATGTTCTGGAAGGATCCAAATAAATGTCACTAGAAAACAGCTTAAACAAATGCAGCTACTTGGCTGATATTCTGATATTTTAGCCGTAGTCGGATAAACTAGCAAACAAGGGATAAGAACGCTGCCAGCCAGCATGGCAATGGAACATTTAGAACGAACGACTGTCGAGTCCATAGATACAGAACTAAAAGACTGAACGACTGGGTCGAGTCCATAGATACAGAACAACAAGACTGAACGACTGGGTCGAGTCCATAGATACAGAACAAAAAGACTGAACGACTGGGTCGAGTCCATAGATACAGAACAACAAGACTGAACGACTGGGTCGGGTCCATAGATACAGAACTAAAAGACTGAACGACTGGGTCGGGTCCATAGATACAGAACAAAAAGACTGAACGACTGGGTCGAGTCCATAGATACAGAACAACAAGAATGAACGACTGGGTCGGGTCCATAGATACAGAACAAAAAGACTGAACGACTGGGTCGAGTCCATAGATACAGAACAACAAGACTGAACGACTGGATCGGGTCCATAGATACAGAACAACAAGACTGAACGACTGGATCGGGTCCATAGATACAGAACAACAAGACTGAACGACTGGATCGGGTCCATAGATACAGAACAACAAGACTGAACGACTGGGTCGGGTCCATAGATACAGAACTAAAAGACTGAACGACTGGGTCGGGTCCATAGATACAGAACAAAAAGACTGAACGACTGGGTCGAGTCCATAGATACAGAACAACAAGAATGAACGACTGGGTCGGGTCCATAGATACAGAACAAAAAGACTGAACGACTGGGTCGAGTCCATAGATACAGAACAACAAGACTGAACGACTGGATCGGGTCCATAGATACAGAACAACAAGACTGAACGACTGGATCGGGTCCATAGATACAGAACAACAAGACTGAACGACTGGATCGGGTCCATAGATACAGAACAAAATGACTGAACGACTGGGTCGAGTCCATAGATACAGAACAAAAAGACTGAACGACTGGGTCGAGTCAATAGACACAGAACAACAAGACTGAACGACTGGGTCACATCCATAGATACAGAACCAATAGACTGAATGACTGGGTCGAGTCCATAGATACAGAACAACAAGAATGAACGACTGGGTCGCTTCTCTATCAACCCTAGATTTGTGTCTAGACAATATGTTTTGGAAGGACGAAATAGTATGAATAAATTAACCAAAACAAAGGTTTCGTCTCGGGCCTAACTAAACTGTACCAATATATCGAACAAACACCAGCTTATTTGGGCATTATCACTTAATTAGAAACAAACTCATCTGAGATGACTACGTCATATAGTAACTTTTAAAACCAAATCACCATGGAGATGTTATTAACTATAATAGGAGTGATGAAACCAAATCACCATGGAGATGTAAACTATAATAGGAGTGATGAAACCAAATCCCCATGGAGATGGTATTAACTACAATAGGAGTGATGAAACCAAATCACCATGGAGATGTTATTAACTACAATAGGAGTGATGAAACTAAATCACCATGGAGATGTTATTAACTACAATAGGAGGGATGAAACCAAATCACCATGGAGATGTTAACTACAATAGGAGTGATGAAACCAAATCACCATGGAGATGTTATTAACTACAATAGGAGTGATGAAACCAAATCACCATGGAGATGTTAACTACAATAGGAGTGATGAAACCAAATCACCATGGAGATGTTATTAACTACAATAGGAGTGATGAAACCAAATCCCCATGGAGATGGTATTAACTACAATAGGAGTGATGAAACTAAATCACCATGGAGATGTTATTAACTACAATAGGAGGGATGAAACCAAATCACCATGGAGATGTTAACTACAATAGGAGTGATGAAACCAAATCACCATGGAGATGTTATTAACTACAATAGGAGTGATGAAACCAAATCACCATGGAGATGTTAACTACAATAGGAGTGATGAAACTAAATCACCATGGAGATGTTATTTACTGTGTGTGTTCATTCTTGTTAGTCCTCGTTCTTCAGTGTGTGTGTGTGTGTGTGTGTGTGTGTTCGTTCTGGTGTGTCCTCTTCAGCGTGTGTGTTCGTGTCTGTTCATTCTAGTGTGTCCACGTTCTTCAGCGTGTGTGTGTGTTCATTCTGGTGTGTCCGCGTTCTACAGCGTGTTTACGTGTGTGTGTGTTCATTCTGGTGTGTCCGTGTTCTTCAGCGTGTGTGTGTGTGTGTGTGTTCATTCTGGTGTGTCCGTGTTCTTCAGCGTGTGTGTGTGTGTGTATGTGTGTGTTCATTCTGGTGTGTCCGCGTTCTTCAGCGTGTGTGTGTGTGTTCATTCTGGTGTGTCCGCGTTCTTCAGCGTGTGTGTGTGTGTGTGCGTGTGTGTTCATTCTGGTGTGTCCGCGTTCTTCAGCGTGTGTACATGTGTTTGCTTGGCCCAATGTAAATCTGACACAAATCCCCAGGTAAACACAGCTTAGGCTCTGAGTGTCTGTCTCTGCTGGGAGTTATCTGTGCCTTAAGTGCAGACAAACTCACAACACACAAACACACCTTTGGAAAGTTTCTCATGTTAACAAGCACTAACTGTGCTTAACTCTGCCTGAGGAGAGACGAGGCTGGGGTGTTGTTGTGGCAGATGGAGGGGTGGGGGGTGGGGTGGGGGGGTGGGGGGGGGAGAAGGAACAGAGAGGGATAAAGAGGAGGAAGACAAAGGCATGGTGGGGACGAGGAAGAGGAGGAGGAGGAAGATGTGAGAGAGGAAGGAGTGCGGAAGAGGAGGAAGAGGAGGAGGAGGAAGAGGAAGAGGGGGAGGAGGATGTGAGAGAGGAGGGAGTGAGATGGAAACATTGTGTGTGTGTGTGTGTGTGTGTGTGTGTATGTGTGTGTGTGTGTGTGTGTGTGTGTGTGTGTGTGTGTGTGTGTGTGTGTGTGTGTGTGTGTGTGTGTGTGTGTGTGTGTGTGTGTGTGTGTGTGTGTGTGTGTGTGTGTGTGTGTGCGTGTGTTAATGTGCATGTGTGTGTCTTTCTCCTTGAGAACAGATATACACATTCTCTTCCTCCAAGAGAGAGAGAGAGAGAGAGAGCGAGAGCGAGAGAAAGGGAGAAAGAGAGAGAGCGAGAGTGAGAGAGAGCGAGAGAGAGATAGAGAGAGAGAAAGGGAGAGAAAGCCTCCCTCTTCCCACAGGAGACCAGATTCACCTCTCCTCATCCTCTGAGAGAGAGAGAGAGAGAGAGAGAGAGAGAGAGAGAGAGCCTCGCTCTTCCCACAGGAGACCAGATTCACCTCTCCTCTTTCTCTGAGAGAGAGAGCTAGAGAAAGGGAGAAAGGAAGAGAGATCCCCTCTCTTCCCACAGGAGACCAGATTCCTCTCTCCTCTTCCTCTGAGACTCTGTAGAGGGAAGCCTTCCTGGCCTTTTAAACTAACTGGCCCATAAATATTTAAGACAGGACATGCAGAAAGTTCTTAGTTATTCAACATTGTGTGCATCCCAAATGACACCCTATTCCCTGTATAGCGCAGTACGTTTTACAGTCCGGTCTAAAGTAGTGCACCATAAACGGAATAGTGTGTCATTTGGGACGTCATATTTTTCAGAGGTTCTAGAAGCTACTCAAACAGCTGTGATGGACCGGGATTCGGAACAGGGCAGAAGACTGGAGGAATTGGGAGAATTTAAAGCAAGAAGGAGATTGTTGGATATCTGGTGGCAATTTGATATGAGTCATCTGTGTAACGGGCAGCTGACCATTTTGATATGAGTCTGCTGTGTAACGGGCAGCCGACCATTTTGATATGAGTCTGCTGTGTAACGGGCAGCCGACCATTTTGATATGAGTCTGCTGTGTAACGGGCAGCCGACCATTTTGATATGAGTCTGCTGTGTAATGGGCAGCCGACCATTTTGATATGAGTCTGCTGTGTAACGGGCAGCCGACCATTTTGATATGAGTCTGCTGTGTAACGGGCAGCCGACCATTTTGATATGAGTCTGCTGTGTAACGGGCAGCCGACCATTTTGATATGAGTCTGCTGTGTAACGGGCAGCCGACCATTTTGATATGAGTCTGCTGTGTAACGGGCAGCCGACCATTTTGATATGAGTCTGCTGTGTAACGGGCAGCCGACCATTTTGATATGAGTCTGCTGTGTAACGGGCAGCCGACCATTTTGATATGAGTCTGCTGTGTAACGGGCAGCCGACCATTTTGATATGAGTCTGCTGTGTAACGGGCAGCCGACCATTTTGATATGAGTCTGCTGTGTAACGGGCAGCCGACCATTTTGATATGAGTCTGCTGTGTAACGGGCAGCCGACCATTTTGATATGAGTCTGCTGTGTAACGGGCAGCCGACCATTTTGATATGAGTCTGATGTGTAACGGGCAGCCGACCATTTTGATATGAGTCTGCTGTGTAACGGGCAGCCGACCATTTTGATATGAGTCTGCTGTGTAACGGGCAGCCGACCATTTTGATATGAGTCTGCTGTGTAACGGGCAGCCGACCATTTTGATATGAGTCTGCTGTGTAACGGGCAGCCGACCATTTTGATATGAGTCTGCTGTGTAACGGGCAGCCGACCATTTTGATATGAGTCTGCTGTGTAACGGGCAGCCGACCATTTTGATATGAGTCTGCTGTGTAACGGGCAGCCGACCATTTTGATATGAGTCTGCTGTGTAACGGGCAGCCGACCATTTTTATATGAGTCTGCTGTGTAACGGGCAGCCGACCATTTTGATATGAGTCTGCTGTGTAACGGGCAGCCGACCATTTTGATATTAGTCTGCTGTGTAACGGGCAGCCGACCATTTTGATATGAGTCTGCTGTGTAATGGGCAGCCGACCATTTTGATATGAGTCTGCTGTGTAACGGGCAGCCGACCATTTTGATATGAGTCATCTGTGTAACGGGCAGCCGACCATTTTGATATGAGTCATCTGTGTAACGGGCAGCCGACCATTTTGATATGAGTCATCTGTGTAACGGGCAGCCGACCATTTTGATATGAGTCATCTGTGTAACGGGCAGCCGACCATTTTGATATGAGTCTGCTGTGTAACGGGCAGCCGACCATTTTGATATGAGTCTGCTGTGTAACGGGCAGCCGACCATTTTGATATGAGTCTGCTGTGTAACGGGCAGCCGACCATTTTGATATGAGTCATCTGTGTAACGGGCAGCCGACCATTTTGATATGAGTCATCTGTGTAACGGGCAGCCGACCATTTTGATATGAGTCATCTGTGTAACGGGCAGCCGACCATTTTGATATGAGTCATCTGTGTAACGGGCAGCCGACCATTTTGATATGAGTCTGCTGTGTAACGGGCAGCCGACCATTTTGATATGAGTCTGCTGTGTAACGGGCAGCCGACCATTTTGATATGAGTCTGCTGTGTAACGGGCAGCCGACCATTTTGATATGAGTCTGCTGTGTAACGGGCAGCCGACCATTTTGATATGAGTCTGCTGTGTAACGGGCAGCCGACCATTTTGATATGAGTCTGCTGTGTAACGGGCAGCCGACCATTTTGATATGAGTCTGCTGTGTAACGGGCAGCCGACCATTTTGATATGAGTCTGCTGTGTAACGGGCAGCCGACCATTTTGATATGAGTCTGCTGTGTAACGGGCAGCCGACCATTTTGATATGAGTCTGCTGTGTAACGGGCAGCCGACCATTTTGATATGAGTCTGCTGTGTAACGGGCAGCCGACCATTTTGATATGAGTCATCTGTGTAACGGGCAGCCGACCATTTTGATATGAGTCATCTGTGTAACGGGCAGCCGACCATTTTGATATGAGTCATCTGTGTAACGGGCAGCCGACCATTTTGATATGAGTCATCTGTGTAACGGGCAGCCGACCATTTTGATATGAGTCATCTGTGTTTATTTATTTGTATTTATTTGTATTTCACCTTTATTTAACCAGGTAGGCTAGTTGAGAACACCTTTATTTAACCAGGTAGGCTAGTTGAGAACACCTTTATTTAACCAGGTAGGCTAGTTGAGAACACCTTTATTTAACCAGGTAGGCTAGTTGAGAACACCTTTATTTAACCAGGTAGGCTAGTTGAGAACACCTTTATTTAACCAGGTAGGCTAGTTGAGAACACCTTTATTTAACCAGGTAGGCTAGTTGAGAACACCTTTATTTAACCAGGTAGGCTAGTTGAGAACACCTTTATTTAACCAGGTAGGCTAGTTGAGAACACCTTTATTTAACCAGGTAGGCCAGTTGAGAACACCTTTATTTAACCAGGTAGGCTAGTTGAGAACACCTTTATTTAACCAGGTAGGCTAGTTGAGAACACCTTTATTTAACCAGGTAGGCTAGTTGAGAACACCTTTATTTAACCAGGTAGGCTAGTTGAGAACACCTTTATTTAACCAGGTAGGCTAGTTGAGAACACCTTTATTTAACCAGGTAGGCCAGTTGAGAACAAGTTCTCATTTACAATTGCGACCTGGCCAAGATAAAGCAAAGCAGTTCAACACATACAACAACACAGAGTTACACATGGAGTAAAACAAACATACAGTCAATAATACAGTAGAAACAAGTCTATATACGATGTGAGCAAATGAGGTGAGAAGGGAGGTAAAGGCAAAGTAAATACAATATATCAAGTAAAACACTGGAATGATAGATTTGCAGTGGAAGAATGTGTAAGGTAGAGATATAAATAATGGGGTGCAAAGGAGCAAAATAAATAAATACAGTAGGGGGAGAGGTAGTTGTTTGGGCTAAATTATAGATGGGCTATGTACAGGTGCAGTAATCGGTGAGCTGCTCTGACAGCTGGTGTAATGGACAGAACAGTCTGATCTGGGTCTGCTGTGTAATGGACAGAACAGTCTGATCTGGGTCTGCTGTGTAATGGACAGAACAGTCTGATCTGGGTCTGCTGTGTAATAGACAGAACAGTCTGATCTGGATCTGCTGTGTAATAGACAGAACAGTCTGATCTGGGTCTGTTGTGTAATGGACAGAACAGGCTGATCTGGGTCTGCTGTGTAATAGACAGAACAGTCTGATCTGGGTCTGCTGTGTAATAGACAGAACAGTTTGATCTGGGTCTGCTGTGTAATAGACAGAACAGTTTGATCTGGGTCTGTTGTGTAATAGACAGAACAGTTTGTTCTGGGTCTGCTGTGTAATAGACAGAACAGTCTGATCTGGGTCTGTTGTGTAATAGACAGAACAGTTTGATCTGGGTCTGTTGTGTAATAGACAGAACAGTTTGATCTGGGTCTGCTGTGTAATAGACAGAACAGTTTGATCTGGGTCTGCTGTGTAATAGACAGAACAGTTTGATCTGGGTCTGCTGTGTAATAGACAGAACAGTTTGATCTGGGTCTGCTGTGTAATAGACAGAACAGTTTGATCTGGGTCTGCTGTGTAATAGACAGAACAGTTTGATCTGGGTCTGCTGTGTAATAGACAGAACAGTTTGATCTGGGTCTGCTGTGTAATAGACAGAACAGTTTTATCTGGGTCTGTTGTGTAATAGACAAACCCTCCAGTCGCTTCTCCAGTGTTTGCTAGTACCGGTCCTTAGAGCCAGATGGACTAAGCTTGTACCATGCTGTCTCACTACAGAAACAGGAGATAGACTAGTGTCCTGTCCAGGGAGTGTCCTGGTACATCAAGCTGTCTCACTACAGAAACAGGCTCCTGTCCTATTGGCCGTTCTGGCTCGGACAAGGCTGCTTACTTTATTTTAGTCGTCTCTGTGCAGTTACAGGAAGGACATTGTGGCCTGTACCAATACAGACAAAGACTAGTTACAGGAAGGACATTGTGGCCTGTACCAATACAGACAAAGACTAGTTACAGGAAGGACATTGTGGCCTGTACCAATACATACAAAGACTAGTTACAGGAAGGCATTGTGGCCTGTACCGATACAGACAAAGACTAGTTACAGGAAGGACATTGTGGCCTGTACCAGAGAAGACAAGAGACTAACAGGCAGAGGAGACAAAAGTCTGTCTGTTTGCCAGCCTGCCAGCCTGCCACACAGGATCAGTGTGACACACAGCACCTAATGGAGTCCAGGATTAGACTGTCTCACAGGGTGACATCTATCACTCAGCAGTCAACAAGGCAGGGCAGCCAATGAAAAGTGGCAACTTTCCAAATAGGACTTTCCAAGAGGTTCTTAGAGTTCACTCTGTGCATTCCAAATAGGACTTTCCAAGAAGTTCTTAGAGTTCACTCTGTGCATTCCAAATAGGACTTTCCAAGAAGTTCTTAGAGTTCACTCTGTGCATTCCAAATAGGACTTTCCAAGAGGTTCTTAGAGTTCACTCTGTGCATTCCAAATATAACTTTCTAAGAGGTTCTTAGAGTTCACTCTGTGCATTCCAAATAGGACTTTCCAAGAGGTTCTTAGAGTTCACTCTGTGCATTCCAAATATAACTTTCCAAGAGGTTTTTAGAGTTCACTCTGTGCATTCCAAATAGGACTTTCCAAGAGGTTCTTAGAGTTCACTCTGTGCATTCCAAATATAACTTTCCAAGAGGTTCTTAGAGTTCACTCTGTGCATTCCAAATAGGACTTTCCAAGAGGTTCTTAGAGTTCACTCTGTGCATTCCAAATAGGACTTTCCAAGAAGTTCTTAGAGTTCACTCTGTGCATTCCAAATAGGACTTTCCAAGAAGTTCTTAGAGTTCACTCTGTGCATTCCAAATAGGACTTTCCAAGAAGTTCTTAGAGTTCACTCTGTGCATTCCAAATAGGACTTTCCAAGAGGTTCTTAGAGTTCACTCTGTGCATTCCAAATAGGACTTTCCAAGAGGTTCTTAGAGTTCACTCTGTGCATTCCAAATATAACTTTCTAAGAGGTTCTTAGAGTTCACTCTGTGCATTCCAAATAGGACTTTCCAAGAGGTTCTTAGAGTTCACTCTGTGCATTCCAAATATAACTTTCCAAGAGGTTTTTAGAGTTCACTCTGTGCATTCCAAATAGGACTTTCCAAGAGGTTCTTAGAGTTCACTCTGTGCATTCCAAATATAACTTTCCAAGAGGTTCTTAGAGTTCACTCTGTGCATTCCAAATAGGACTTTCCAAGAGGTTCTTAGAGTTCACTCTGTGCATTCCAAATAGGACTTTCCAAGAAGTTCTTAGAGTTCACTCTGTGCATTCCAAATAGGACTTTCCAAGAAGTTCTTAGAGTTCACTCTGTGCATTCCAAATAGGACTTTCCAAGAAGTTCTTAGAGTTCACTCTGTGCATTCCAAATAGGACTTTCCAAGAGGTTCTTAGAGTTCACACTGTGCATTCCAAATAGGACTTTCCAAGAAGTTCTTAGAGTTCACTCTGTGCATTCCAAATAGGACTTTCCAAGAAGTTCTTAGAGTTCACTCTGTGCATTCCAAATAGGACTTTCCAAGAGGTTCTTAGAGTTCACTCTGTGCATTCCAAATAGAATTCTATTCCCTCTACAGTCGTGTACTTCTGTTACCTGTGTCCTATGGGAGTTAAGGTGTCATTTGAGATGTAGCCATTAGCAACAGTTTCTTCAGACAATCAGAACAACATTCTCTGTAATATTTAAAAGTGGAAGAACAATTCTATCATCTTTTTTTTAAATGGAAGATAAAACTAATAAATATATTGATTTGATAAGTAATCAACCTGCTGAGTGAATACATGTTAGAAGCACCTTTGGCAGCTTTGAGTGTTTCTGGGTAATTCTCTAAGAGCGATTACAGCTGTGAGTGTTTCTGGGTAATTCTCTAAGAGCGATTACAGCTGTGAGTGTTTCTGGGTAATTCTCTAAGAGCGATTACAGCTGTGAGTGTTTCTGGGTAATCCTCTAAGAGCGATTACAGCTGTGAGTGTTTCTGGGTAATTCTCTAAGAGCGATTACAGCTGTGAGTGTTTCTGGGTAATTCTCTAAGAGCGATTACAGCTGTGAGTGTTTCTGGGTAATTCTCTAAGAGCGATTACAGCTGTGAGTATTTCTGGGTAATTCTCTAAGAGCGATTACAGCTGTGAGTGTTTCTGGGTAATTCTCTAAGAGCGATTACAGCTGTGAGTGTTTCTGGGTAATTCTCTAAGAGCGATTACAGCTGTGAGTGTTTCTGGGTAATTCTCTAAGAGCGATTACAGCTGTGACTGTTTCTGGGTAATTCTCTAAGAGCGATTACAGCTGTGAGTGTTTCTGGGTAATTCTCTAAGAGCGATTACAGCTGTGAGTGTTTCTGGGTAATTCTCTAAGAGCGAGTACAGCTGTGAGTGTTTCTGGGTAATTCTCTAAGAGCGATTACAGCTGTGAGTATTTCTGGGTAATTCTCTAAGAGCGATTACAGCTGTGAGTGTTTCTGGGTAATTCTCTAAGAGCGATTACAGCTGTGAGTGTTTCTGGGTAATTCTCTAAGAGCGATTACAGCTGTGAGTATTTCTGGGTAATTCTCTAAGAGCGATTACAGCTGTGAGTGTTTCTGGGTAATTCTCTAAGAGCGAGTACAGCTGTGAGTGTTTCTGGGTAATTCTCTAAGAGCGATTACAGCTGTGAGTGTTTCTGGGTAATTCTCTAAGAGCGATTACAGCTGTGAGTGTTTCTGGGTAATTCTCTAAGAGCGATTACAGCTGTGAGTGTTTCTGGGTAATTCTCTAAGAGCGATTACAGCTGTGAGTGTTTCTGGGTAATTCTCTAAGAGCGATTACAGCTGTGAGTGTTTCTGGGTAATCCTCTAAGCGGTTTGCACACCTGGATTGAACAGTATTTGCCCGTTATACTTACTTTAACTTCTTCTGTCTCTGTCGTGTTGGTTGTTGATAGTTGAGCGACAGCCATTGTCAAGTCTTTTTTTATTTTTTTCAAGACGATTTAAGTCAAACTGTAATTAGGCCACTCAGGAATTCATCTCCCAGTGTCTGGTGGAAAGCAGACTGAACCAGGTTTTCCTCTAGGATTGTTCCTGTTCATAACTAACTCCATTCTGTTTCTCTTTATCTATTTATCTAAGAAAAGTTCCCTTGCTGATGACAAGCATAGGCAAAGTTGCAGCACAGCGATTTCTCTGAAATGAAAATGGAAAAATATTTGTTTTTTAATCAAATGTCTTTTACACATTTCCACAGTTTCGGCCCCTTCAGGTTCTCTGGCAGCCAGAGGCTGGGGACACAGTAACTAAAGGCTGGGGACATAGTAACTAAAGGCTGGGGGCATAGTAACTAAAGGCTGGGGGCATAGTAACTAAAGACTGGGGGCATAGTAACTAAAGGCTGGGGGCATAGTAACTAAAGACTGGGGGCATAGTAACTAAAGGCTGGGGTAATAGTAACTAGAGGCTGGGGGCATAGTAACTAAAGGCTGGGGGCATAGTAACTAAAGGCTGGGGACATAGTAACTAAAGACTGGGGGCATAGTAACTAAAGGCTGGGGTAATAGTAACTAGAGGCTGGGGGCATAGTAACTAAAGGCTGGGGGCATAGTAACTAAAGGCTGGGGACATAGTAACTAAAGACTGGGGGCATAGTAACTAAAGGCTGGGGTAATAGTAACTAGAGTCTGGGGGCATAGTAACTAAAGGCTGGGGACATAGTAACTAAAGGCTGGGGGCATAGTAAGTAAAGGCTGTGGGCATAGTAACTAAAGGCTGGGGGCATAGTAACTAAAGACTGGGGGCATAGTAACTAAAGGCTGGGGCATAGTAACTAAAGACTGGGGGCATAGTAACTAAAGGCTGGGGTAATAGTAACTAGAGGCTGGGGGCATAGTAACTAAAGGCTGGGGGCATAGTAACTAAAGGCTGGGGACATAGTAACTAAAGACTGGGGGCATAGTAACTAAAGGCTGGGGTAATAGTAACTAGAGGCTGGGGGCATAGTAACTAAAGGCTGGGGGCATAGTAACTAAAGGCTGGGGACATAGTAACTAAAGACTGGGGGCATAGTAACTAAAGGCTGGGGGCATAGTAACTAAAGACTGGGGGCATAGTAACTAAAGGCTGGGGTAATAGTAACTAGAGGCTGGGGGCATAGTAACTAAAGGCTGGGGGCATAGTAACTAAAGGCTGGGGTAATAGTAACTAGAGGCTGGGGGCATAGTAACTAAAGGCTGGGGTAATAGTAACTAGAGGCTGGGGGCATAGTAACTAAAGACTGCCACTCCATGCCTCTTGGTCCCCCTCAGGTTCTCTGGCAGTTATTCCAGAGGCTGGGGTCATAATAACTAAAGGCTGGGGGCATAGTAACTAAAGGCTGGGGTCATAGTAACTAAAGGCTGGGGGCATAGTAACTAAAGGCTGGGGGCATAGTAACTAAAGGCTGGGGGCATAGTAACTAAAGGCTGGGGGCATAGTAACTAAAGGCTGGGGGCATAGTAACTAAAGGCATAGTAACTAAAGGCTGGGGGCATAGTAACTAGAGGCTGGGGGCATAGTACCTAGAGGCTGGGGGCATAGTAACTAAAGGCTGGGGGCATAGTAACTAAAGACTGCCACTCCATGCCTCTTGGTCCCCCTCAGGTTCTCTGGCAGCTATTCCAGAGGCTGGGGGCATAATAACTAAAGGCTGGGGACATAATAACTAAAGACTGCCACTCCATGCCTCTTGGTCCCCCTCAGGTTCTCTGGCAGTTATTCCAGAGGCTGGGGTCATAATAACTAAAGGCTGGGGGCATAGTAACTAAAGGCTGGGGTCATAGTAATTAAAGGCTGGGGGCATAGTAACTAAAGGCTGGGGGCATAGTAACTAAAGGCTGGGGGCATAGTAACTAAAGGCTGGGGGCATAGTAACTAAAGACTGGGGCCATAGTAACTAGAGGCTGGGGGCATAGTAACTAAAGGCTGGGGGAATAGTAACTAGAGGCTGGGGACATAGTAACTAAAGGCTGGGGGCATAGTAACTAGAGGCTGGGGGCATAGTAACTAGAGGCTGGGGGCATAGTAACTAAAGGCTGGGGGCATAGTAACTAAATGCTGCCTCTCCATGCCTCTTGGTCCCCCTCAGGTTCTCTGGCAGCTATTCCAGAGACTGGGTTCATAATAACTAAAGGCTGGCGGCATAGTAACTAAAGGCTGGGGGCATAGTAACTAGAGGCTGGGGGCATAGTAACTAAAGAATGGGGACATAGTAACTAAAGGCTGGGGGCATAGTAACTAAAGGCTGGGGCCATAGTAACTACAGGCTGGGGGCATAGTAACTAAAGGCTGGGGGCATAGTAACTAGAGGCTGGGGACATAGTAACTAAAGGCTGGGGGCATAGTAACTAAAGGCTGGGGCCATAGTAACTAAAGGCTGGGGACATAGTAACTAAAGGCTGGGGGCATAGTAACTAAAGCCTGGGGCCATAGTAACTACAAGCTGGGGGCATAGTAACTACAGGCTGGGGGCATAGTAACTAAATGCTGCCTCTCCATGCCTCTTGGTCCCCCTCAGGTTCTCTGGCAGTTATTCCAGAGGCTGGGGGCATAATAACTAAAGGCTGGGGACATAATAACTAAAGGCTGCCTCTCCATGCCTCTCGGTCCCCCTCAGGTTCTCTGGCAGTTATTCCAGAGGCTGGGTTCATAATAACTAAAGGCTGGGGGCATAGTAACTAAAGGCTGGGGTCATAGTAACTAAAGGCTGGGGTCATAGTAACTAGGGGCTGGGGGCATAGTAACTAAAGGCTGGGGCCATAGTAACTACAGGCTGGGGGCATAGTAACTAAAGGCTGGGGGCATAGTAACTAGAGGCTGGGGACATAGTAACTAAAGGCTGGGGGCATAGTAACTAAAGGCTGGGGACATAGTAACTAAAGGCTGGGGCCATAGTAACTACAAGCTGGGGGCATAGTAACTACAGGCTGGGGGCATAGTAACTAAATGCTGCCTCTCCATGCCTCTTGGTCCCACTCAGGTTATCTGGCAGTTATTCCAGAGGCTGGGGGCATAATAACTAAATGCTGCCTCTCCATGCCTCTTCGTCCTCCTCAGGTTCTCTGACAGCTATTCCAGAGGCTGGGGGCATAATAACTAAAGGCTGGGGACATAATAACTAAAGGCTGCCTCTCCATGCCTCCTGGTTCTAGTCTTTAGGATGGTTAAAAGGTCAGAGGACCTACTGCGTACATAACATGCCTGAAATGTATTGGGGTGCACAATCTTGGATAGATTTTTTTTTAAACTATCTTAAAATGAATTCTAAAACACACAGGCACTGCAGAGACCTTATTAAAACCGCTGTAATGTGTACACTCCAATCTGGTCTTGGTCAATACCCATGCTGCAACATTCTGCATGTTTTGCAGTTGACCAATGGCTTTCTTGGGTTGACCAGACAGGAACACATTACAGTAGTCAAGCCTGCTTGTAATAAAAGCATGGATGAGTCTCTCTGTATCAGTCTAAGAGAGAACACTAGAAATGCTCCTCAGATGGTAAAAAAAACTATTTTGGTCACATTTCCGAAAATGTAAGTAGAAATTGAGTTCAGAATCTAAAATAGAGTTATTTTATCTGGTGTTTTATCTTTGTTACCTGTAAATTATAATGTACGCCCAGATCCTCTCTGGTGTTTTATCTTTGTTACCTGTAAATTATAATGTACGCCCAGATCCTCTCTGGTGTTTTATCTTTGTTACCTGTAAATTATAATGTACGCCCAGATCCTCTCTCTATGCTTTTGGCTCCAACAATGAATAACTTGGTCTCGTCTTGATTTAAGCTGAAGGACATTGTGAGACATCCAAGTGTTTAATACATCGCAGTCTAATAATTTATCTGTGGAGCTAAAATGATGTACCGTCTCTGGGGAATAGGGTGCCAGACGTGGCCAGAAGGGTTGGCCATGATGTCATCGGAGTGTGTGTTGTGCACACCAGGTTTTGATGAGGATGGCCATGATGTCATCAGAGTGTGTTGTT